>NC_061512.1:88658920-88707763 GCF_022539505.1 Lolium rigidum | reverse complement strand
CAAAAATAATTCAACAAAAGAAACTTGATTGTACATAGAGGATGACATGCGGGTCCCATGAGTTAGCAGCTTACTCAACGTTTTCAAGGCGGCAGGGGATCAAAAGAAAAAGGAAATAGCCAAAAATCAGAGGGTGAAAAAAAATCCAAGAAAATAAACTTTTATAGCACATAGAGGATGACATGCGGGTCCCATGAGCCAGCGGGTTCCTCAACGTTTCAAACGTGGCATGAGATCGAAAGAAAAAGGCAAGTGACCAAATATGAGGAGCCAAAAATAATTCAAGAAAAGAAAGTTTTATAGTACATAGAGGATGACATGCGGGTCCCATTAAGCAGCAGCGGTATCACCGTTTGAGAGGCGGCAGGAGATCGAAAGAAAAAGGCAAGTGACCAAATATGAGGAGCCAAAAATAATTCAAGAAAAGAAAGTTTTATAGTACATAGAGGATGACATGCGGGTCCCATTTAGCAGCAGCGGTATCCCCGTTTGAGAGGCGGCAGGGGATCGAAAGAAAAAGGCAAGTGACCAAATATCAGGAGCCAAAATTAATTCAAGAAAAGAAAGTTTTATAGTACATAGAGGATGACATGCGGGTCCCATTTAGTAGCAGTGGTATCACCGTTTGAGAGGCGGCAGGGGATCGAAAGAAAAAGGCAAGTGACCAAATATGAGGTGCCAAAAAAACTCCAAGAAAAGAAAGTTGATTGCACATAGAGGATGACATGCGGGTCCCATTTAGCAGCAGCGGTCTCAACGTTTCCAAGGCGGCAAGGGATCAAAAGAAAAAGGAAGTAGCCGGAAATCGGGGGTCAAAAAAATCCAAGAATAGAAAGAATTTTTGTTCATAGAGGATGACATGCGGGACCCATGATCCTGCATCGTAAACGGCTCGATCGGAGAGCGTTGAACGAGATGGCGCGATCGAGAAAAAAAACAATGCCAGAGAGGCTGCCATCTGGGCCCTACATCCCTCGACGGTGCGGATTTGCGTTGACTCGGCCGGCGAACCCGAGATTTCGAGATGCACCACGTCCCGGGCCACCATACGCCACGTTTTGGCCGTTTTCGTCGGGCTAGGTGGCCTCAAAAACGAGAAAAAAAACGTTTTGACATGCACAACGGAGAGACCAAAAATCGTCGGCCATGGTACACCAGCAACCACGACGCGACTTCAACTTCGTCGACCATGGCAACTTTTCTTGTAGTGATTGCTTTGGGTCACTTCATTCATCTCATATGCTTTACAATAGTGTTGATCAAGATTATGTTGGTAGCATGTCACTTCAGAAATTATTCTTTTTATCGTTTACCTACTCGAGGGCGAGTAGGAACTAAGCTTGGGGATGCTTGATACGTCTCCAACGTATCTATATTTTCTGATGTTCCATGCTTATATTATGACAATACCTACATGTTTTATTCACACTTTATATGACTTTTATGCATTTTCCAGGACTAACCTATTAACAAGATGCCGAAGTGCCAGTTCCTGTTTTCTGCTGTTTTTGGTTTCAGAAATTCTACACAGGAAATATTCTCGGAATTGGACCCCACGAAGACAGAAGTCAATATTTTACCGAGGCGGACCCAGAGAGCCAGAGAAGGGCCAGAGGGGGGGCCAAGGGGCCCCCACACCATAGGGGGGCGCGGCCCACCCCTCTGCCGCGCCACCAGGTGGGGAGGGCACCCTGGGGCCCCTCCGAGGCCGCCCTTCCGCCTATATATTCTTCCAGAAGTAAAAACCCTAGGGGCATCAGTCTTCCTCCACGAAAAGTTACGTAGCCGCCGCCATCGCGAAGACAAGTTTTGGGGGACAGAAGTCTCTATTCCGGCACACCGCCGGGACGGGGAAGTGCCCCCGGAATCCATCTCCATCGACACCACCGCCATCTTCATCGCCGGTGCTGACTCCCATGATGAGGAGGGATTAGTTCTCCCGAGGCTGAGGGCTCTACCGGTAGCTATGTGGTTCATCTCTCTCTCCCATGGTGTGATCTTTATGTGATCATGAGCTTTGTAATCTAGTTGAATATGTAGATGTTACTCTTGTCTATTATGCACTCTAGAGGTTACTTTAATATGAACTCCGGATTCACTCTCCACGGTGTGATGGTGACAGTGTGCGCATCGTGTGTGATTCCTTTATGACGTTGTGGAGCTTGTTTACTCCGGCTTGAGGTGAGCTTTTGTAGCCCTACACAATGAATGGTGTTTGTCATCCAACAAGAGAGTGTTTAAGAGTAGCATTTATTTATTCAATTATGTGATCATTGTTGAGAGTGTCCACTAGTGAAAGTATGATCCCTAGGCCTTGTTTCTAAGCATTGAAACACCGTTTCCAACAAGTTACTGCTACATGTTCGCTTGATGCCATTTTTATTTCAGATTGCAATTACTACTTATAATCATCCATATTACTTGTATTTCACTATCTCTTCGCCGAACTAGTGCACCTATACATCTGACAAGTGTATTAGGTGTGTTGGGGACACAAGAGACTTCTTGTATCTTAATTGCAGTGTTGCTTGAGAGGGATATCTTTGATCTCTACCTCCCTGAGTTCGATAAACCTTGGGTGATCCACTTAAGGGAAACTTGCTGCTGTTCTACAAACCTCTGCTCTTGGAGGCCCAACAATGTCTACAGGAATAGAAGCGTGCGTAGACATCAGTCGCCGGCGGTTCCCCCGCCGCCCCCGTCGCCCGCGACGCCCGAGGCGCCTCCGGCGCCCCCGTCGCCCGCGGCGTCTCCTTCGGCCGCCTCCTCGTCGGCTGCCTCGTCGCCTGCCTCGCCGCCCGTCGCTGCGGCCCCTGAGCCCATGCACACCCGCGCACGTGCGGGCGTGCGGCGGCCGTCTACACGCTACCCCGCCGACCAGTACGTCTGCTGGGCCAGCGGCAACAACATCCTGCCGCACGACGGCGGCGTACCTTCCAGCAGCCAACCCGGCCCAGCACCCGGTCGGACCGGCCAGGCGACCGGCCGGCCCGGTCCAAACCGACCCTCTGACTGGTGCCAACCGGAGTGGTATCCAGGGGCCTCCGCCCCCTCGCCCGGTCGGCCGCCGGTTCAAACTGGTCCCCCAGCCGGACCGTCCGGTCAGCAGGCCGGCCCAACCGGTCCCCCCGCCGGCCCGTCCGGTCAGCCGGCCGGTTCAACCGGCCCCGCAACCGGCCCGTCGACTGCTGCTGCATCCCCCTCCGCTCCTTCGCCAGTGCCCACCTCGGCTCGCGCCGCCTTGCACGACCCACATTGGCGCGCTGCCATGCAGGAGGAGTACGACGCGCTGCAGCGCAACCGGACCTGGGAGCTGGTTCCCCGGCCCCCTCGCGCCAACGTCATCACCGGCAAATGGGTCTTCAAGCACAAGCTCGGTTCCGACGGTACTCTTGAGCGCTACAAGGCGCGCTGGGTCGTGCGCGGCTTTCGGCAACGAGCTGGCGTCGACTTCACGGATACGTTTGCCCCGGTTGTCAAACCAGGCACGATTCGCCCGGTGTTGCACCTTGCCACCTCTCGCGCGTGGCCGGTGCACCAGATGGACGTCTCCAACGCCTTCCTCCATGGCCATTTGTGTAACATCCCAAAAATTTCAACACAAAACAAATGAATTTCCCTTGTTCCAAATTTTGGAACCAACAAAAACTTTTATTAAATTAAGTTAGATACATAGTGATCTTGCTTAATTCTTGTGCTATTGCCATGATTGCTTGTTATTAGTATTTGAGATAATCTTAAACCCTAAACCCCACCCCTCTTTTCATCATCCTAGTTAAAATAAAATAAAAGGAAATTAAATAAGAAAAAGGGCCTATGTGCCTATGGCTATTTTGGTAAAACTTTTACCTAGGCTTTTCTACTTTGGTTAGATATTTTGAAAACCTTAATCAACCCTACCTAGTGCTCAACCACTCAAATCCAAGTTGAAAACCAAGTCAATTAAAAAGAAAATAAAAATGCCATAGAGGCATATGAGAGTAAATAGCAAATTTATGAATTTAAGAATCTTGACCCTATGACATGTTGTGAATGGTTGGATCACTCCTATATACCATTTCAACACTCAACAACCTCATTTGGGTCAAGCCAAGTCAAATTAAAATTCAAATGCAACATATGCATAGAGGCATATGTGACACATAGCCTTTTCACCAAACCTTGACATATGACTTCAAACCTTGACCAAATGGTGTGAAACCATCCCTAAACCTAATATAACACTAAATTGACCCTAACCCATGCCTAAGTAAAGCAAGATAAATAAAAGAGGAAATTAAGAAAATTTGGAATATCACATACATGTGTTTATGGCCATTTTTGCAAATCTTTGAACTAGACCTTTTGGAATGGTTGCAATGGTTTGGAAATGTTCCTAAACTAATAAAAATCACATGTGAGTCAAGAAAAGTCAAATCAATTGGAGAGAAATCAATTAGTGAGAAATTCCCATTTTTCCCTCACATACACTTTGGCCAATTATGCAAATCTTCACTCAAGGCCACCATTGCTTGATCTATGGTTTCTAAAAACTCTTATATAACAAAAACAAACACAAATGCATCAAAGAAACCAGATTCAAATCAAGGGAAATTTCAAATTTGACATACATATGATAATGGTCACTTCTCCCCAAAATATTTTCTTCACCTCTTTACCCCTCTGGTTTTCTCATTTCTTGAACTAAACTTGGTCAACCAAAGCCATGTCATCCAACACCATGTCAAGGTGTGTAACTTTGATGTTGACCACCATGGCTAGAGTTGACTAGGTTGACCAGAATAAAAGTGACAAGTAGGGATGCTGAAATAAAGTGAAGATCATGTCACTTTTGACATTTTGCAAATCAATTCCAAAATGAGTACCACCACCACCAATACTTCACTCTAATAATATAAAAGAGATTCACCAAAAAGAATTTCAAAATTCAAATAAAATTCTCTTGCGGCCATTGTGTCGAATAGGTGGCAGGCATCATTTCCAAATTGAGTTACACCCTATTATCCTCTGGGTTCTTCACTAAACCCCTTTAAGCCTGTGATCATTACACACTTCTACAGCCCCTGCATGATCCCAGTACTTGCCTTGGTCGATTAAAGTGAGAGGAGGATGAAGAGAAACCCTAAAACAATGCCATGTCATGTACCCCGGCCACCTTTGGGCATCCCTCTCTCTGGCCTCCCTCTCTCCTCAAATTCTTGTCCTGGAGCATCTACCCTGCACAAGGATGATGACCACGCACGGACGAGCCTCGCGCACACACAGCATTGGCCAGGAGAGCCGAGTCAAAAACATGCCAGAGCATGCCAGCCAGCGTGGTGATCACGCTCTGGGCGCGCCAGGACGCCGTGCGCTCGAGCGCCCTACTCCACCCCTGCAAAGGCTAGCACTGCAACGAGCATCCACTCCACACCCTCTATCGCCTAGACATGCTCGAGTGACTGCGGCGGCCTTGTCACCGTCGTCCTCGTCGGATTTATGCCGCGGGTACCGCCACAGACATTGCACGCGCCCGAGCAATCCTATCGCGCCCTGGACGGAACAGCTACGCCCAGAGCCTCGCCTAGACGTCGCCTACAAGATGTTGTCCTCGCCACGCCCTTTCGCACACCGGAGCGGCCACGCCATGGACGCTCCTCCACAGCACCCACGGCACCCTCGCCCTCCTATAAAAGGAGCACCTCCTCGACCCAATCGTTCACACCCTTCTGCTCCCCTCTCACCACTGAGTCTCCCAGAACCATTAGCTCATCCAATTAGCGCCGGAGTCGCCCCAATTTGAAGATCGGAGCCGCCGGAGCCAGGAGCTCGCCGCCGACGATTGACGCCACCCCACGCCTCGCCACTGCTACCAGAAGCTTCAGCGTCGTCGACAACCTCGCCTCGCCACCACCAGAACCCCGCGGGAACGCCGGTAAGGCCGCCTACCCCCTAGGCTCGCCGCCAGTGAGCCCGTCGCTCGTCGGAGACGACGACGATCCCTGGCCGCTGGATCGCTTTCTAATCCTACGGCCTAACGAGCGCGTACCGCTTCGGCGTTTAAAGAGCCGCTGACGGGTGGCCCCCACCTCGTCAGGGCAGCCCACACGCACCCGTTGCTAGATGGGCTGCGCAGTGTATTTCAAATCCATTTCGGCCCAGTAACGTTCCCGCCAAGCCCACTAAATTCAAAAATCGAATTTCTGTTAATTCCAATTTCCCTGCTGATGCTGAATTCAAATTTGAATAGTTTAAAATCTACTACACCAAATTTAGCAAATTTTATATATTCAGAAAGCTAATGAAATTATCTACACAACGCCACTGGCCTCATTCCCAAATTCGTAATTAAATTTAAATGACAAAAATAACAAGGCAGGGCCTTTTCTAACTTCAAATAATTATTAAAAATGATCTACAAATGATTTTGAGTTGATTCCAACTCTCATAAACCACATTTGATATACCCTAATTGTTTCTTCAAAAATGTAACATAGTTGTTTTGCATGATCATGGACTAGATCCAAATAATGACTATGGAGCCATTTCTAGTCCATTTAACACATACACATAAACTTATTTAAATAGTATGGGAGCTTCTCTCTCATTTAAATTGTGATCCTAAGTAATTCAAATAGAGGTACTGACCTTGGTCTAATAAGCCTCATGCTTGGTTACTTAGAGACATTAAATCATTTCCATGCTAGTATTAAAAGGCATGAGGTGTAGCACCTCATTTAAGTTTCCACTCTCAAATAATAAATATGAGTGTTGACCTTGGTCAACCTATACTCATATCTTATTATTAGTTGAAGAGATTAAATCCTAATAAGATTCAATGAGAGGAAATTATTTCCTCCAAAGCATTAAAGAGCTACACTAATAAATAATTATAATGAGAGGAAATTATTTTTCTTTAAAAATAGAACAAAGTAAATCACCATGCTAATAAGATGTGATGCTAGCATAGGCTTGTGTGAATCTTTGGTGTGTTTAGTCTAGCATGCAAGTTTTGTGTGGTGATTGTATCCTCGTATTCGTTTATAGACGCTAGTACCGAAGGCTACGAAGGGGACGACGAGAACATCTACGGAGAAGAAGGAGGAACCTTTTGATCCATACACCAACCAATGCAAGCTAGACTAATGCAAGTTATAATGTTGCAAGCTAATATTCTTGCAAGATACCCTAAGGCAAAGCTGTACAAGATCAAGGCCTCATTCCCCTTTTATTTATGCTTAATGATCCTAGCCCAAGTTTTTACCTTACAAGTTTTTGACTTTGGTTTATCAAAGCTTTACTTGATTTTAATTATCAAAGTTACTTTTTGATTCATGATTCACTTTGTTTAGTTATGGAGTAGTGCAAGAGTATCAAACTTAGCCTAGAGCAATCCAGGTTACTTAGCACCCCTCATAACTAGTTGCTAGTGCTAAAGATTAAAATTGACTATTAGAGATGGGAACTTGTGAAAACCAATGACTTTGAAAACCTTGGAATGATGAGTCATTCTATTGAAAGATTTTGAAGGTGAATATGACTGGTGAATGACTTGGTGAATTTTACGAAAACCGATGGTTGGGTTCGGATGCGATACCATTCCAATTTACAAGTACCCCCACAATACCCGATTATGGGTAGGGCTTAACTGGAAGTTTATGTGTCTTAGTATGGGTTCCCTCTAAACAAGCGTCATCGGGGTTATGCCAAAAGCTGCCTCCACAACACAAAAGAAACGACGTTAAAGATGAGGTGAATATCCGGCCCAAGCCCTGTGCAGTTCCCAGGCTGACATTCTGTCTTCACTGGGAGGCCAAGCTCATGGGGAGAGGTGCCTATACTAGGATATGTAAGTGAAAGGTTATGGTTGATGATCCGCGTACTGAGTTACGATTATTCAGGGTTACCCACGACGGATGTAATCAAAAGTTGTGGCACAAGTGTACAACCTCTGCAGAGTGTAAACCTATTCGAATAGCCGCGTCCACGGTTAAGGACGGTTGGAAAGGCCATACTGTTCCATCATCAGACCATTTTCGAAAATGTGACATATGACTTGTATTTGGATTTTGAAAGGTGAATGGTGAATTTGGCTTGAATCACAACAGAGTGGTGGGAATGACACTAATGTTCCCACTTGAATTAGTTAGCAGATGAGGAGGCTTTTACTAAATGTTTGTGAACTAAAATTGGCTTTATGCAAATAAACTTAGAGCTTAGTACCCCTTACTAAAATTGATAGGTACTTACCTTAGTATTAGTTTGCGAGTACTTTAAAAGTACTCATGGCTTTGTCCCTGGCTATTCAAATGGCCAGACTATGAAGGTGAACAGCAGTACGAGGAAGATGGACAGCAGGACGTCTACGACAACTAGGACTGCTCCTGACGTCAAGCGTTGGCCTGTGGATTAGATAGCCACTACTACTTCGCTTCCGCTATTTGTGATGTTCGTTGATCAATAGATCAACTACTATTGTAATATTGGATCATGTGATCTACCCTTGTAAGACGATTATGTGTTGTAATAAATGATGACTCTATGATATTCAACTATTATGTCTCGCAACAACAATATTCCTGGGATTGCGATGTATGGCATAATAGGCATCTGGACTTAAAAATCCGGGTGTTGACAATTTGCAGGAGCAGGTGTACTGTCAGCAGCCCATCGGCTTCGTCGACACCGAGCGTGGTACCAGCGCATCGTCGGCTTCCTGCATCAGATTGGCTTCCGCTCCACGCGTTCGGATGCATCGATGTTCGTCTACCGGACCGGCAACGACATGGCCTACCTACTGCTGTACGTCGACGACATCATCCTGACGGCCTCCACCGCTGGGCTTCTTCGACAGCTCACCGACAGTCTTCGCGCTGAGTTCGCGTTGAAGGACCTTGGCCCGCTCCACTACTTCCTCGGCATCGAGGTTGTCCGGCGTGCGGACGGGTTCTTCCTTCATCAGCGGAAGTACGCCCACGAGCTTCTCGAGCGTGCAGGGATGCTTAACTGCAACCCTGCACCTACTCCTGTCGACACGAAGGCCAAGCTCTCCGCCAGTGATGGGTCGTTGGCGTCCGACGCGCCGTTCTATCGCTCCATCGTCGGTGCTCTCCAGTACTTGACATTGACGCGCCCGGAGCTCCAGTATGTTGTGCAGCAGGTGTGCTTGCACATGCATGCTCCTCGGGATGCTCATTGGGCCGCGGTGAAGCGGATTCTACGCTACGTCTGTGGTACCATGGGCTACGGCTTGTCGTTGCATGCTTCGCCCTCGACGTCGACCGACCTCGTCGTCTACTCGGTCGCGGACTGGGCGGGATGCCCGGACACGCGGCGCTCCACCAGCGGTTACTGCGTCTAACTCGGCTCGTCGCTTGTCTCTTGGTCCTCCAAGAGGCAGCCCACCGTGTCTCGCTCCAGTGCTGAGGCCGAGTACCGCGCTGTGGCCAACGCTGTGGCCGAGTGCACGTGGCTTCGCCAGCTTCTGTCCGAGCTCTCTTGTCCTGTTAACAAGTCTACGGTGGTCTTCTGCGACAACGTGTCGGCCGTCTACCTCTCCGCCAACCCCGTTCATCATCGACGCAGCAAGCACATCGAGTTGGACATCCACTTTATTCGTGAGCAAGTTGCCCTCGGCCGCGTTCGAGTTCTTCACGTACCGACGTCTCAGCAGTTTGCCGATATCATGACGAAGGGATTGCCGTCCACGACTTTTCCGGAGTTTCGCTCCAGTCTATGTGTCGGTGCCGACCCTTCGACTGCGGGGGGGGGGGGTTGAGTAACATATTGTATAGGTATAGGTCCCCGTGTTTTCTCAGGGTTGTACCTGTAATTGTACATGTGTCCGCCTATATATATATATGAGCAGCCGGCCCTATTGGTGCTGTGCAATCTCCAATAACTCTTCTACAATCGCCATTACTAGGGTCATCCTGATCATAATGTTCACAGTGATTGGTGGGCATGATTTTACCGGTGGCAGATGTGCCTCTTTAGTAACGGCATTTTCTAGTTACTAAAGAGGCACATCTGCCTATTGGTGGACATGATTTTACCTTGATCGATTGTTCTCTAAAGTCAAATTATATTGGTAGCTTTGTTACTGCAACCATGTGTAGATAATGAAGTATGTATCAATTATTACTGAGATTTTTCCTCCTTCAAATTCCTCCTTTGTTACTTGCTATCATTCACCATAGAAATGAAATACTTGCTTCAGTCTGTGAGGCAAATGTGTTTCCCTGTAGGCTCTCTTGTGTCTTCATGAAATTGCAATGAAGCTTTTGAAATATTCATATTGTAGAAGTTAGGGAACCATATAGAAGCGTTACTCTTGCCTAAAAGATAGACATTATAGGCCATACTAGAACATGAAAGCGCGCGTTGCTGCGCCTGTCCATATTAATAGTAGGTTGATATATAATTGAAATTGTACAAAAAATAATGCAGTTTAAATATTTGTTGGTGCTCACTGATCTAGATCAAAAAATAACATAGTACCTCTCAGGGATTTGGTTACCGCCCGGGAAATCTGGTTCCGGCCGGGAACTGGATATCGCGACCACCCCCGGGAATTGGTCTTATCGGGCGAAAATACCCGAAAATTTTGGATTTTAGTGAAAATTTAAAATTTTAGCGAATATTCTCTTAAAATTTAAATTTCAGATTTGTAATTCTTCCGGTAACCGGTCGGGATTTCCCGGTTACCGCGGTAACCGGGAATCCCGATCCCCCCCCCCCGGGATTTTTTTCCTGGCGGGAGCCAAAACCTTGGTACCTCTATATAAAAAAAATCATTAATCTACAAAAACTGGTTGCTATGCTCTTTCTTATATTTTGTCCAAGGATGATCAACCGAATTCGAGAGCTTCAATTTGTACAAATGTGATGATTGTGGGTATAATGGGCGTTCTACAACAGAGACTTGTCCTGTTTGCAGACCATAGAAAAAAAAACGATGTAATATTACCTATGCCATGAATCTTGTACACGGGCAGTAGCTTCCGTGTGGTAATGAAATTCCAGAAGTATCAGCCTGAACTTCATTTTGGCCAGCTTCAACTAATGCTCCTAGAAACAAAAACAAAAACGCACATTTATTTTTGTCATTGCGCTAATCCTTTGCACAACAATTTTCAAAAGGTAACCCAGTATAGCAGTTTTGCAAAGGGCACAAAGAATCAAAGCGGCATATTTACAGGTGGGAAGTAGATTCAATTACTTCTGAGCTCAGAGCAAGAAAAAAGATTTAGTATTTTTTATTAGTACTTGCAGCACCTTAATAAGCTGAAATAGACTGTATAA
The DNA here is from genome assembly GCF_022539505.1 of Lolium rigidum. Taxonomy (NCBI): domain Eukaryota; kingdom Viridiplantae; phylum Streptophyta; class Magnoliopsida; order Poales; family Poaceae; genus Lolium; species Lolium rigidum. Next base: position 88,696,480 of record NC_061512.1, on the reverse strand, counting down.
AATAAAATACAGAATGTTGACAAAACATTAAGATGCCAATTGACAATATAGAATTCCAATTTTCCCTTGAATTAACCAATGCCAATGGCATGTTTAGGAAGCCCAGAAAAACAAAAGAGATAATAGCTATCACTTGACAAAACATTATGGTTATGTACAGATGCGCTTCATTAGTGATAATTGATACCTTTCATATGCGATCTAAAAAAAATGTATACCTTAACTTTCATATGAGGAGAACCAATGTCACATCCCTTCGTAACTGAACTTTGCTACTTTGTAAATTGCATCTTTAGGCCCTTAAACTGGCTGTTCTGAAACGAAATTATTGTCTGCATACACCATGAATTCTGTTAGCTTGCTAAGATATACTCTGAAATGGGTAAGATAAAATTCCAATTTCATCACTTTTTAAGACATCGTCAACCATGTGCATAATTTTGTCAAGGATATCCCGGGTCAAAACAATCTCTCCAATTAGAATACTGCTCCAATGTTGAAATTAGAAGAATCTCATTAATTATGATAACCATAGAAAGAATTATTAAAACCTTACTGGCTTACTGCCATGTTTTTTGATGCAAGAGAGCAGCAATTCATAGGTATAATAACGGTAACTCAATATGGTAATGAGTCATCACAGATTTTAAAGAACATTATAACACAACTAACACAACAACTTGGCCTAGAAATACATGCACAAATTTGCCAATAACAAAGGTTTTCATAGGAATATACTTCAGCTTTTCCAATCAATCCCAATTGCAAAACGTTTGCAAGGAAATTTCCAATACAAATATATCTTTCAACTTTCAACAGCATCCAAAACCATCATAGTATTCATCCATAAGCATGTGCTGCTGCAGCCTGCAGGCTTGGGGAGGAGGTCATCAGGGAAAGAGGCATCGGTTGAATGGTCTCTGTGGGAGTATTATGGGAACGAATTTTAACAACGGGTGACTAACAGGAGGTAACATTAAACGAACGTACCTGCCCATAAGGCACGGTCACAGATGTTCACACACTCCCTTGGAACAGCTCCTGAATACAAATCCGAAATAAGTGAGCAAGCACTGAAACCCCTGAAACGAACAACAGTAAGTCAACTCGCTAACTAATGCTGGCATCCATGACATTAACAAAACGTAGGATGGAGGACACACAGGAAATCTACCGTGCTTAGGCGAGACGGAGGAGATACAAAGGATGAAAACGATCAGTAACGATAACACCATAATTATAGGAGGGGAAGGTCGAATTTTGTAGTACCACCATCACGACGTCGCCGGCAGTTTCAGTTCGCAGCTGATGGCGATGCACACAGCACGAACGGGGAAGCGTTACTCGTACGCAGGCCCGGGTGTACACTTGAATCAAGGAAGCCTAGGCCCGCATGGAGGACGCCCACGCCGCTCCCTGTGCGCCATCCTCACCTCGACGGCGCCGGCGCCGGCGCCGAGAACAAAGGCACGAATTTGGCGGCCTTCTAAATACCCGCGAAATCGAGCGGACTCGGCCAGCAGCACGCGTCGACTCGCCGGAGTCGTGGCAGACACGCCGCCTGTTCCTCCAACGAGCCATGCATGGAGCAAAATATTTGGCCGATAGAGAGCTCCACGCACATGCTACGCCCGCCAGACCAGTCGAAGACGAGTTGAGACATGAAAGTCCCAAGTGCTGAGCATATATAAGGAACCAGGTAGAGAAGATGAGCGGTCTTCCAGCGCAATGAAAAACGGAAGGAGGCGCACCAGGTACGCCATCAATCGCACCAATAAATAGCATCGCCGCCGCATGGTCTTCCGTTTCCGCCTTTCTGCCTAATGAATATACCAAAGTCTATGTGTTTACCAGACCAATTCAGCGGCCCATTTAACAAGTTTCACACGTTGTCAAGCCCAATCAATGTCAGGGCGTCTAGATAGGCCCCGGGAGTAGCAGCCCAGCAACGAGCTGGACCTCTTAAGGTGATCAGACGAAGGTACAAATGTGGTTATGGAAAGATCGGAAGCAGGGAGAGTACACATGCCGTTAGATGAGGAGATCGGACGACTCAGAATTCTAAATCGCTGTGAAGGCTCCTAGGTGGTTCGATTATACTGTTAACTAATTAGTTCGCCAGAGTTAGTATGTTCCTAGGTTTATAAATGGAAGTTTCATACCTAGTTTCCTGGATCCAAGTAGGTTACTCTTTGAGTTTGTTGTTACTATGTTTCTTGCATTCTGTCACCATGCTAAAAATCTTATGCTTCATGATGTTATTTCACAGTCCTTGCTACTTTGTAGATTATGAGAAAATCAATCCTGTCAAGTTTGTCCCAGTGATGGCGTGTATTTCACACGTTCGTTGGGCAACCCCAAGAGGAAGGTATGATGCGCACAGAAGCAAGTTTTCCCTCAGAAAGAAACCAAGGTTTATCGAACCAGGAGGAGCCAAGAAGCACGTTGAAGGTTGATGGCGGCGGGATGTAGTGCGGCGCAACACCAGGGATTCCGGCTCCAACGTGGAACCTGCACAACACAACCAAAGTACTTTGCCCCAACGAAACAGTGAGGTTGTCAATCTCACCGGCTTGCTGTAACAAAGGATTAACCGAATCGTGTGGAAGATGATTGTTTGGAGAGAAAACAGTAAAACAAGTATTGCAGCAGATTTGTATTTCAGTATTAAAAGAATGGACCGGGGTCCACAGTTCACTAGAGGTGTCTCTCCCATAAGATAAAAGCATGTTGGGTGAACAAATTACAGTCGGGCAATTGACAAATAGAGAGAGCATAACAATGCACATACATGTCATGATAAGTATAGTGAGATTTAATTGGGCATTACGACAAAGTACATAGACCGCCATCCAACTGCATCTATGCCTAAAAAGTCCACCTTCGGGTTATCGTCCGAACCCCCTCCAGTATTAAGTTGCAAAGCAACAGACAATTGCATTAAGTATGGTGCGTAATGTAATCAATAACTACATCCTCGGACATAGCATCAATGTTTTATCCCTAGTGGCACCAGCACAACACAACCTTAGAACTTTCACATCATTGTCCCGGTGTCAATGCGGGCATGAACCCACTATCGAGCATAAATACTCCCTCTTGGAGTTACTAGCATCAACTTGGCCGAGCCTCTACTAATAACGGAGAGCATGCAAGATCATAAACAACACATATGCAATAACTTGATAATTAACATAACATGGTATTCTCTATCCATCGGATCCCGACAAACACAACATAGAGTATTACGGATAGATGATCTTGATCATGTTAGGAAGCTCACAAGATCCAACAATGAAGCACAATGAGGAGAAGACAACCATCTAGCTACTGCTATGGACCCATAGTCTAGGGGTGAACTACTCACTCATCACTCCGGAGGCGACCATGGCGGTGTAGAGTCCTCCGGGAGATGAATCCCCTCTCCGGCAGGGTGCCGGAGGAGATCTCCAGAATCCCCCGAGATGGGATTGGCGGCGACGGCGTCTCAGTAAGGTTTTCCGTATCGTGGTTTTTCGCCTCAGGGGTTTCGCGATGGAGGCTTTAAGTAGGCGGAAGGGCAGAGTCGGGGGCCAGACGAGGGGCCCACACCACAGGGCGGCGCGGACCCCCCCTTGGCCGCGCCGCCATGTGGTTTGGCCACCTCGTGGCCCCACTTCGTATGCTCTTCGGTCTTCCGGAAGGTTCGTGGCAAAATAGGCCCCCGGGTCTTGATTTCGTCCAATTCCGAGAATATTTCGTTACTAGGATTTCTGAAACCAAAAACAGCAGAAAACAACAAGCGGCACTTCGGCATCTTGTTAATAGGTTAGTTCCGGAAAATGCACGAATATGACATAAAGTGTGCATAAAACATGTAGGTATCATCAATAATATGGCATAGAACATAAGAAATTATCGATACGTCGGAGACGTATCAAGCATCCCCAAGCTTAGTTCCGCTCGTCCCGAGCGAGTAAAACGATAACAAAGATAATTTCCGAAGTGACATGCCATCATAACCTTGATCATACTATTTGTAAACATATGTAATGAATGCAGAGATCAAAACAATGGTAATGACATGAGTAAACAAGTGAATCATAAAGCAAAGACTTTTCATGAATAGTACTTTAAGACAAGCATCAATAAGTCTTGCATAAGAGTTAACTCATAAAGCAATAAATCAAAGTAAAGGTATTGAAGCAACACAAAGGAAGATTAAGTTTCAGCGGTTGCTTTCAACTTGTAACATGTATATCTCATGGATAATTGTCAACATAGAGTAATATAACAAGTACAATATGCAAGTATGTAGGAATCAATGCATAGTTCACACAAGTGTTTGCTTCTTGAGGTGGAGAGAGATAGGTGGACTGACTCAACATAAAAGTAAAGAGAATGGTCCTTCAAAGAGGAAAGCATCGATTGCTATATTTGTGCTAGAGCTTTTATTTTGAAAACATGAAACAATTTTGTCAACGGTAGTAATAAAGCATATGAGTTATGTAAATTATATCTTACAAGTTGCAAGTCTCATGCATAGTATACTAATAGTGCCCGCACCTTGTCCTAATTAGCTTGGACTACCGGATCTTTGCAATGCACATTGTGGGACCCCAGACTAGCTGTCCGAAACACCCGTTATGCATATATATTCACGATCCCATGATCAGTGTGTCGTGAAAGCATAACCAAACTGGTATCAATTACATCATCCATTACAGTACCGAATAAAAGGATTACAACAGGTCACATTACCAATACTTACATAAGAGCCGCAATGGCAGGAGATCAACAATCACACAGCGGAATTTCTTCAGACGAAAAGCGTTCGCATGGCCCAAGTCATGCCATAACCCTACAGGCAACTGACTGGGAAAACGTTCCTAGCTCGCATAGACGTCGTCGACTCCTTCTTCATCTGTCGGGTTCCACCAGGTCTGGCCAAGTAGATAGCCAGGGACAAAGCCATGAGTACATTATGAATTGTACTCGCAAACCACCTTAGAGAGAAGTAAAGGATATGCAATTTGGCAGTAGCAAGGAACAGGCACTAAACTAGGGCGACAAGGAGCGAGAGGTGGTTCCTCTCGTGAGTATGACATTACCATATCTTTGTTGAAAACTTTTTGGTAAACCATTTTATTTGCAGACTAATAGGTAAGGGTGACCCAATTTAATTTCAGCCATCTCATATGGCCATTTCCTTTCCAACTTTCCACCGTACCTCGCAGGTACTTTTTCACCAGCCTACCGGTATAAACTTCCCGAAATAATCACTTTCGAAAACAGTTTGGAGAAAACAACACTTTCCTCTAATGCCACGTACCGCCATTCCCATGTCCATAACCGCGGACACGGCTATTCGAATAGATTTACACTCGCGAGAGGTTGTACACTTTCCCCACAAGATCCGAATACTCATCGTGTGGGCGTCATCCCTGCATAATAACATATGCCACGACAAGTACCCGATCGTAGTTTTTCGCCCGCTCGCCTTAGCCTAAGACATGCCGCCTAGAGTTGTACCTCCCAACACCGCAGTCCGAGGGTCGTTTACCCGGGAGTAGCAAATTCCCCGACCAGCTCGACCCTCCGGAATGCCGCGACCAAGCTGCGGGGCATTATTCAATGGGAGCTCATAGGTTGTACCCCTGCCATCGATACGCAATGGAAAGGCGTTCCCAGTTCGTCGGGAAGGCCACGGTCGATAGGTGTCCATGCTCGGACTACCCCTTACATTTGCAGGACCCAAACTAAGGCGAGACAAACTACTACACTACGCCCCGTCCCACTAAAGGGTAATGTGGTTGTACTGGCTAGGTCCGGTTTCGTACTATGGTCACCAAGGTTTTTCGAAAACAACTTTTCATCTCCCTTTGCCTCCAGCAATATCTTTCATAAACCTTTTTGTGTTTCACAAAAACCCACTTGGGCAGGGCAACCCCATTCCAAGGTTTTCCCGAAAAACCTTTTTGCTTGAAAACAATTTTCACAAATATTTTTCCAGGGCTCCCAACCTATAGTCCAATTTCCCTTTGAAAAGAGGCGACAAGTGTGATGAGGTGATAAGCACCATATCACTAATAGAGGTGTGATCGGTAGGTACCAACAATGGCTGCACCCTAAGGGTGGACTAATAAAGCTCCGGGTGGCACTAACCACCGAAATGAAAAATAAAAAGACATGCACTTTATAAAACCTGTAATAATGCAAGAGTAAGATTTATAGGATCAGAGATGCATCAAGAGGTGGCTTGCCTTTTGGCTATTTGTCCCTGGACTTCTTCTTCACGATCCATCCACTCTTCCTTCCTCTTCGAAATCCTCACCACGGTCCTCTCCTTCTTTTCTGATAGTATTCGTATTCTAACGTCGAAAAATAAAAGACGAGCAATAAATACATAGCCATAGTATCAACCACACACACAAGGCTAGTAGAAAACTACTCAATTAGAGACACTAAACACATCGAATAAATGACACCTAGGGTAAGAGGGTTATTTTATTTATAAAAGACCTACTTTTATTGCTACCGGAAAAGACCTTGACAAAATATAAATTTGCTAAAAAGGGCTCAGCCTCCGTCAAAGCATAAACTACAGAAGCACGGGTGGCTAATGACTTTTGGAAACCACCAGAAGGGGTCTGGTGCCAAAGCTCATTAAAAGGCATTTAAAACAAAAAAACATAATTCCCCTATGGATAAAATAAGCACTAGTATCAATTTAACAAGCCACTCCAGAATAATGCACACAAAATTTTGGTAAAATCACAGAGAGTAAAGCTTGATTTTATAAAGCTACAGAAATTGGATTCACTCAATTTGGGTTTTTAAAACAATAGATACGATTTTCATAAAACCAGAAATGACTTAGGGACCAAATAATTGGTCTAAATCTTTCTGTGAGTTACAAAAATGCAAGTAACTTATCTACTGGAAGGTATTAATATTTAGAACACACATGCACTGGAATCATACACAAACAAGTTTTCAATTATTTTTAAACATTTAAACAATGCAGAAACTAGAGCAATTCATTTTTAAAACAAACAAACATCAAACCATAGAAAACTTGTACAAAATATACCAATAGATAGGTACTGAAATATGTGATCCCCCAAAACTGGTTTGGCATTTTTATGAGTTATAAAATAATTATCACAATTTTTATACTAAAAAGGTAGCCCGTTTTGGATATATAATTCCCAAAAATAAACTATAGGTCACAAAACTATTTCCTCTTACCAGGGTACATACTAGAACTACATATAACAGGGGAACTTAGTTTTGGTGCAAAATAAAATTTATTTCGAAAAATAAAAAAAATCACACAAGTCCCCACTGGTGGAATCTTAAAACCTAAACAATGCCAAAACCAGGAAACTACTGCATGTATATCATACGTCAAAATAAAGCTACTGAGGATTAATTTACAACAAAATTTGTTTCACACCAAAAGGATATACAGAACTCCCATAAATGAATAAACATCACATAAGCAACATTTTACAATATTAATTACCAGTAAATATTTAAATCAGTAAAAGACATGCATGCAAGTGGAGGTGGTCAGGAATTTGTTCAGGATCATGTAGGAATTTGAATCATATCATTTGGACCAAAAATGGATTTTTACACGCTTTAAATCTAAGGTATACCTCACAGGGCAAAACTTGTGCATAAAGAACAAGAGGACTGGGCCCAAACCCTGGCTCGGGCCAGATCCGGCCCAGCTCTCTACATAGTGGGCGTGCGGTTTGGAAATGGGGTCCAGCGGGGCCAGCAGCCATGCATCAGGCTGGGCGATCAGGCGACTCCCAGCGATCTCTTCCGCGACGACGTCAGGACGGCGGCGCTGCTGCAGCTACTTGACAGGAACGGGGCAGGAAGGAGAACAAGCTCACCGTGGGGTGCCTGGTGGCGACGATGGGTTCACGGGGGACGGTGCAGAGACGCGCGGTTGCCCGTCTCGCTCGACGGGGACAGCATGCACGCTCCATGGCGTTGACAAAGACGGAGGCGAGGCCCGCGTCGGTGCGGTCGAGCTCTGATGACGGCGCTTGGTCGGCGGCGTGGCTCGAGACGGCTCGGACGGTCTCGCGCGTGTGCAGGGTGGCCTCCCGCACGTCGGCGAGCTCCGCGCCTGCATGCACAGAGCCCCCATCGACAGCGACGGAGACGACGCAAAGGCGGTGCATACGCGGCGTGAGGACGACGGAGGCGCGAAGATATGATGCAGGAGCTCGAGGCAGTCCCTCCTGGCGAGTCAGACACGAAGAAACTCCGGGCCGGCCGCACGGACGAAGACGTCCTTCTCGACAGCACGGACATCGGCTCGACGCCGGCGAGGCGGCGACCTAGGGTCGAGTTCCTGTCAAGGAGGAGATGGATATGAGGTAAAGAAGAGAGGGAGGTGACAAGATCAACGAAGAGAGACGACGGGGTGAGACGGCAACAACGGCCACGGCGAGCGACGGACGGAACAGCTTCAGCTCGGCTTCTACGAGCAGTTCACGGTTTCACTGGGGTGTCTAGGAGGAGGGATGGAAGATTGTGGCGAGCCCAACAATAGAGCAGCGGGTTGAGTCGAGTTATAAAGACAGGCGACGGTGCACCGTGGACAGTGAGCATGGGATCAACGGCGAGCTGCGCGAGAACGCGATTGGGCGGATGGGCGGCGGCATCGTGCAAGGGGTCGTGCAGGAGGTGCTGTGCGACCGAATATAGGGACATGCGCGTGCCATAATGGTCACCGTGAGGCGACGTTTGAGACAGGCTGCTGGTTTTCGACAGGGAGCACTGTACAACAGCGTAGACTAGAGGGCGCGGTGGATCAGTGGATTGTCTAATGCAGCGTCCCTGGAAGGTGCAAGGTGTTTGATGGGACTGGAGAGGCGTGGGTGCTCGGGAACGAAACGGCATGAAACGGTGGTGGTGACCATGGTCGTGTCGAGGACGGCCGAGTTGGTTGTGGAGCGGGGCGAGGCTCGTGAGCATGTCCAGGGGTGCGCTGGTGTTCTACTCGTCCGCATTACAAGCTTGAGTGTCACGGATACTGCAGGGAGGGGGTGTGACGCGGGCGTGCTCAGCAGCGGTGTGCACGGCGTCCGTCGAGGTGGCCATGGCGTGTCAGCGCGAGAGAGATGCAGAGGGTGTCAGGGAGGTGGAGTAAGGTGTGGAGAGGGTTCGACGGTCACCGGGTGGTCTTACAAGTCAGAGGGCAAGAGAGAGGGGGAAGGGCGCATGCAGCGTCGTGCCATCCATGTCCGGTCAGGGTGCTCCAGGGCATGTAACGATTGGATATGCAGCTGAAGAGAAGAGAGGAGAGTGTCCAGAGGGTACTCATCAGTGCATGTGATGTACAGGTATAGGCTAGGACGGGACAGAGGCTGCAGCAATGGTTTTGTCCAATCTTGCCCGGCCATTTCATGTCTCCAAGTAGATGTGGACAAAAAGGGGCATTGTAGCATAGCTAATGTGTTGTCTAAGAGTGGTAGAGAACGTGCGGGAGAGATCATGGTGATGGCTAGGTGCTGATTCAATTGGATCTACAGAGAGATTGTTAGTGGAAGATGACATTTCATGTGTCGGACAAAATAGAATTTATACAAGATTTTGAATATTTTCAAAATAATGTGGTAGAACTTTCCCCCAATTATCTGATAAAATAAAGTACAAGAAAAAGCAAGGAAGGACATATGTACCAGTTACGTGCACTTTGATAAAAACAAAGTAGAGTGGAGAAAAAATATTTTGGAAAGGAAATGAGGAGATACAAACACACCATTCCCATTCCTAGTTTTATTTTTGAAATGGTTTGATAAAACAAGAAATAGTTTTGTTAGACAGATAGAGAGCAAAATGGGATTTTATAGTTGGGAAATTTAGAGGGAAACTCCAATTTTCGAAAGCTTGATTTGTGGCCATAGGACATTGATTTTTTTATTTTTCTTTAAGGATAAGGTTCTAAGAGTGGGATCAAGAGAAGCCGATTAGGATATCAGATGATTTGGCCAAGAATGATTCTTGAGTAGACTTGGCTGATCTTGGGGATGGAGATGTAGGTGGAGATTAGTCATTTGTTGGCTAAATGATCATCTACCTAAATCACGACTAGATGAAGTGATGAGATGACATGATTGATCAATGAGATGTATTAGTGGCAAAACCAATGCCATGGGTAATTGATCATAGATCAATTAGTCCTAAAATTTAGCTTTGTTGCCAATGGCCTTTATTAGATTTAAACTAGAAAAGAAATCTTATTTTGAAAAGCTTTAAGAGAGAGAGAGAGAGAGAGAGAGAGGGAGAGAGAGAGAGAGGGCTTTAGAAGGAGTAGAATGACCCATAGTTAAAGTAGAATAAAATATAGATCATTCCTTTTTGTTTTAGGAAACCAAACTGCAAATAAAAGATTTTATAAAATTTTGAAGTCACACAAAGTAAGGGTAAGCCCGTTGGCAAATACTTGGTGTCAATAATAATTTTGGAAAACCCGGTTTTGTGATACTATGATCTGAAGTGATCATAGCCACTTAAAAGGAAAGAATTTCGGAAAGATCATAAGATATATAATTTTAAGTCATAAAACAAAGCGAAGAAGTTTTGTGTTTTATCAAAGAGGTTCAATACTTTTGAAGAGAGGGGATTGGGGTAATACAAGAGTGGCCATAGCTTAAGGGTTTTTCTTGAGACATGAAGATGTGGGTTGAGGTACTTCACTTAACACTATTTAGCAACCCTCACTCGTCAAACAAAGTCAGACAAGCATTTCCAATATAAAAAAACAAATCAATACACGCAGAACATAAAAAGTTTTTGTTCCCCCTGATTTTTGCATATTGGACATATAAACATGGTTGCAAAAGTCAGGGTGTTACACACATGTTTTAACCAAGTGTCACAATGGGGTACCTCCATGCCGCCTGTACAAAGGTCTAAGGAGAAAGCTCGCATTTTGGATTTCTCGCTTTTGATTATTCTCAACTTAGACATCCATACCGGGACAACATGGACAACGAGATAATGGACTCCTCTTTAATGCATAAGCATGTGGCAACAATTATTATTCTCATATGAGATTGAGGATATATGTCCAAAACTGAAACTTCCACCATGAATCATGGCTTTAGTTAGCGGCCCAATGTTCTTCTCTAACAATATGCATGCTCCAACCATTAAGGTGGTAGATCTCTCTTACTTCAGACAAGACGGACATGCATAGCAACTCACATGATATTCAACAAAGAATAGTTGATGGCGTCCCCGAAGCATGGTTATCGCACAACAAGCAACTTAATAAGAGATAAAGTGCATAAGTACATATTCAATACCACAATAGTTTTTAAGCTATTTGTCCCATGAGCTATATATTGCAAAGGTGAATGATGGAATTTTAAAGGTAGCACTCAAGCAATTTACTTTGGAATGGCGGATAAATACCATGTAGTAGGTAGGTATGGTGGACACAAATGGCATAGTGGTTGGCTCAAGGATTTTGGATGCATGAGAAGTATTCCCTCTCGATACAAGGTTTAGGCTAGCAAGGTTATTTGAAACAAACACAAGGATGAACGGTGCAGCAAAACTCACATAAAAGTCATATTGTAAACATTATAAGACTCTACACCGTCTTCCTTGTTGTTCAAAACTCAATACTAGATGTTATCTAGACTCTAGAGAAACCAAATATGCAAACCAAATTAGCAAGCTCTAAGTATTTCTTCATTAATGGGTGCAAAGTATATGATGCAAGAGCTTAAACATGAGCACAACAATTGCCAAGTATCAAATTACCCAAGACATTTTAGAATTACTACATGTAGCATTTTCCAATTCCAACCATATAACAATTTAACGAAGAAGAAACTTCGCCATGAATACTATGAGTAGAGCCTAAGGACATACTTGTCCATATGCTACAACGGAGCGTGTATCTCTCCCATAAAGTGAATGCTAGGATCCATTTTATTCAAAGAAAACAAAAACAAAAACAAACCGACGCTCCAAGCAAAGTGCATAAGATGTGACGGAATAAAAATATAGTTTCAGGGGAGGAACCTGATAATGTTGTCGATGAAGAAGGGGATGCCTTGGGCATCCCCAAGCTTAGACGCTTGAGTCTTCTTAGAATATGCAGGGGTGAACCACCGGGGCATCCCCAAGCTTAGAGCTTTCACTCTCCTTGATCATATTGCATCATACTCCTCTCTTGATCCTTGAAAACTTCCTCCACACCAAACTCGAAACAACTCATTAGAGGGTTAGTGCATAATAAAAATTCACATGTTCAGAGGTGACACAATCATTCTTAACACTTCTGGACATTGCATAAAGCTACTGGACATTAATGGATCAAAGAAATTCATCCAACATAGCAAAAGAGGCAATGCGAAATAAAAGGCAGAATCTGTCAAAACAGAACAGTCCGTAAAGATGGATTTTATTAGGCCACCAGACTTGCTCAAATGAAAATGCTCAAATTGAATGAAAGTTGCGTACATATCTGAGGATCATGCACGTAAATTGGCTTAATTTTATGAGCTACCTACAGGGAGGTAGACCCAGATTCGTGACAGCAAAGAAATCTGGAACTGCGCAGTAATCCAAATCTAGTACTTACTTTACTATCAAAGACTTTACTTGGCACAACAAAACTCAAAACTAAGATAAGGAGAGGTTGCTACAGTAGTAAACAACTTCCAAGACACAAATATAAAACAAAAATACTGTAGTAAAAACATGGGTTGTCTCCCATAAGCGCTTTTCTTTAACGCCTTTCAGCTAGGCGCAGAAAGTGTAACTCAAGTGTTATCGAAGGGTGGTGCATTGATATCATAAGCTCCCCCATTTGCAGTGGTACTAGGGGCTTTGTCAATTTTAGGCCTATAATAATATTTCTTTGGTTTAGGCACTTTAGAGGCATACATAAACTTTTGCTCCTTTCCCACATAGGCTTTCTCTCTAAACTGTAAAGATGAAAAGGTTGAACCCAAGGTTCCCATAGCTTTTTCCAGTTCGCCAATCCTATTAATTTGATTATCATGGTCAACACAAGTTCCTAGGACACTAATTCTTTCATCAATTCCTCCTAAGGATTTATCAAGTTTATCAGTTTTAACAAGTAACATCTCCAACTTAGTTTCAACACTAAAATTTTTCTCTAAAGTTTCCAATTTTTTCATAACATCCTCAAGGGAGGTTTCAATTTTAATTTCATTAACAGGTGGTGTTCCAAATAAACTCTCAATAATGCAACTAGCTTCTAAAGCGGGAGCACCTAGGAAGTTACCTCCCGCGAGACAATCAAGAACATATCTATTCCAGCTAGAGATACCAACATAAAAATTCCCGAGTAGGATAGTGGTGGAGTGTTTCTTAGTGCACCTATTATGGGCATCACTAATTCTATACCAAGCATCTTTTAAACATTCTCCTCCTTGTTGCTTAAATGAACGAACTTCAACTTCGGGATTACTCATTCTAGCGAGTAGTAAATAAAGCAAACTAGATAAAGTAAATGCAAGTATACTAATTTTTTTGTGTTTTTGATGTAGCAAACAAGACGAGTAAATAAAGTAAAGCTAGCAACTAATTTTTTTGTGTTTTGATATAATGCAGCAAACAAAGTAGTAAATAAAATAAAGCAAGACAAAAACAAAGTAAAGAGATTGGGAAGTGGAGACTCCCCTTGCGGCGTGTCTTGATCTCCCCGGCAACGGCGCCGAGAAAATATGCTTGATGGCGTGTATTTCACACGTTCGTTGGGCAACCCCAAGAGGAAGGTATGATGCGCACAGCAGCAAGTTTTCCCTCGGAAAGAAACCAAGGTTTATCGAACCAGGAGGAGCCAAGAAGCATGTTGAAGGTTGATGGCGGCGGGATGTAGTGCGGCGCAACACCGGGGATTCCGGCGCCAACGTGGAACCTGCACAACACAACCAAAGTACTTTGCCCCAACGAAACGGTGAGGTTGTCAATCTCACCGGCTTGCTGTAACAAAGGATTAACCGAATTGTGTGGAAGATGATTGTTTGCAGAGAAAACGATAAAACAAGTATTGCGACAGATTTGTATTTCGGTATTAAAAGAATGGACCGGGGTCCACAGTTCACTAGAGGTGTCTCTCCCATAAGATAAAAGCATGTTGGGTGAACAAATTACGGTCGGGCAATTGACAAATAGAGAGAGCATAACAATGCACATACATGTCATGATAAGTATAGTGAGATTTAATTGGGCATTACGACAAAGTACATAGACCGCCATCCAACTGCATCTATGCCTAAAAAGGCCACCTTCGGAGTTATCGTCCGAACCCCCTCCGGTATTAAGTTGCAAAGCAACGGACAATTGCATTAAGTATGGTGCGTAATGTAATCAATAACTACATCCTCGGACATAGCATCAATGTTTTATCCCTAGTGGCAACAGACACAACACAACCTTAGAACTTTCGTCACTCGTCCCGGGTGTCAATGCGGGCATGAACCCACTATCGAGCATAAATACTCCCTCTTGGAGTTACTAGCATCAACTTGGCCGAGCCTCTACTAATAACGGAGAGCATGCAAGATCATAAACAACACATATGCAATAACTTGATAATTAACATAACATGGTATTCTCTATCCATCGGATCCCGACAAACACAACATAGAGTATTACAGATAGATGATCTTGATCATGTTAGGCAGCTCACAAGATCCAACAATGAAGCACAATGAGGAGAAGACAACCATCTAGCTACTGCAATGGACCCATAGTCCAGGGGTGAACTACTCACTCATCACTCCGGAGGCGACCATGGCGGTGTAGAGTCCTCCGGGAGATGAATCCCCTCTCCGGCAGGGTGCCGGAGGAGATCTCCGGAATCCCCGAGATGGGATTGGCGGCGGCGGCGTCTCGGTAAGGTTTTCCGTATCGTGATTTTTCACCTCGGGGGTTTCGCGACGGAGGCTTTAAGTAGGCGGAAGGGCGAGTCGGGGGGCGACGAGGGGCCCACACCACGGGCGGCGCGGGCCCCCTTGGCCGCGCCGCCTTGTGGTTTGGCCACCTCGTGGCCCCACTTCGTATGCTCTTCGGTCTTCTGGAAGGTTCGTGGCAAAATAGGCCCCCGGGTCTTGATTTCGTCCAATTCCGAGAATATTTCGTTACTAGGATTTCGAAACCAAAAACAGCAGAAAACGACAAGCGGCACTTCGGCATCTTGTTAATAGGTTAGTTCCGGAAAATGCACGAATATGACATAAAGTGTGCATAAAACATGTAGGTATCATCAATAATATGGCATAGAACATAAGAAATTATCGATACGTCGGAGACGTATCACCCGACATTAGTAGATGGGGATTTGGTTGTTTCTGACTCTTTTGGAATCATATTGGTAAGCTCTAACTGTTCATGGCATCTGTTGAGCTTATAAAATTAACTCTTACAACGTGTGTGCAGTGATATCACTAGTGGAAAACGGGCCTTTAGCACCGGTTGGTAAGGGCCATATACACCGGATGGCCAACCGGCGCTAAGTATCCGGTGCTAAAGGCCCCCCCTTTAGCACCGGTTCAGTTACGAACCGGTGCTAAAGGGGCACCACGTGGTGGCTTCCGAGCGCCCGAGCGAGAGGACCTTTAGCACCGGTTCGTAATACGAACCGGTGCTAAAGGGTCTGCCACGGTAGGAAAACGCCCCAAAACGCTGCCGCAGTAGAACCCTGCTGCCATAAAAAAAATTCGAATTATTTTCCACTCCTTTTTTTTCCAGAATTTCTAATATTTTAGTTATTTCACAAGTTTACGAACGAACTCCCCTCCGCGAATCCTTTTAATAGGGACCGTGCGGGGAGTTTCTCGGGCCCCTGAACTTCCGATTCAGGCTGGCCCATGTATTCGGGCTCTGATCTGCGCGCGTTTCGGCCCGAACCCGTAAATCCGCCGGAAAAGTTCGATTCCGACGGGATTTACGGGCTCTGTTAGAGATGCTCTTAGTTTGCTAGATAATTACCATACTAGGATTGTATCATACTTTCAGCGAAACGACATAGAAAAATTTACTATTTTCATGTTCTTTCTTATGTCCCATGTTTGTCATTATGTACAGCATCGCTGTTGGTGTGAAGTCTAAACTTATCCTTAGTAATGTTGTTTCAGCGATTGAAAAACTATTGGTAGGATGTGACAGTAAATATGCCAACGGAGATGAAGTCCAAATGGTTTGTGAAAGGCTTTGTTCTTTGACTCTTTTCTTCTTTTCCTGCAAGGCTACCTACAATTCCTGTCGACTCTGTTAGGGTAGCATCAACTAAGTTTCTGGTGAGACTACGGGTCTACCTGGTCTCGGGCGTAGATTATAGGGATGGAAGTGAGGGCGGTGAGGCTGGAGGCGCAGACGCCGGTGGCTGGGCGCCATCGTTGCGAGAGGGAGTAGGCGGCGGCTAGGGCAGAGTGCAGCTAGGGTTTGGGGCTCCCGTCTCCTGAGGGAGACGACAACAGTATATGTTTATTGTCTGATTATAATTGAAGGGGTACATGTGTTTATATAGGACGACAACTCCTCTCAACCCTAAATAACTTGGGCTAAGCCCCTAATTCGCCCACTATTGGGCCTCTTCCGTGTATACTGGAGCCCGACCATAACATCTCTCTCCGCCTTCTCAAACATCTCGTCCTCAAGCTGACATCTGGAAACTGCTGGCGGAAATCGTCAAGCTTCTCCCAAGTCGTCTCCTCCTCGGGCAGGCCGACCCACTTCACCAAGACATGCCACACGCCACGACGCTGCTGCGCCTGCATCACCTTCGCCACCTTCGCTGGTGCTGGCAGAAGTCGGCCATCTGAAGTAGGAGGAAGGGCCGGGGTCGCCGCAGGAGGGTCCCCGCGGTAGGTGATACGTCCAAAACGTATCTACTTTCCCGAACACTTTTGCTATTGTTTTGCCTCTAATTTGTGCATTTTGGATACAACTAACACGGACTAACGCTGTTTTCAGCAAAATTGCTCTGGTGTCTCGTTTTTGTGCAGAAATCCAACTTTCAGGAAAATCCTCGGAATTTATGCAAAAGGTCTTATTTTCCCAGAAGAATTACGGAGCCAGAAGGGCAAGCCAGGTAGAGGCCCGAGGCCCCCACACACTAGGCCGGCGCGGCCCAGGAGGGGGGTGCGCCGGCCTACTGTGTGGCCCCCTCGGCTGGCCTCTGACGCCCTCCTTTGGACTACTTAACGCCTTCGACCTAAAAACGCACGGGGGATAGTTGAAGTCGCCATAAACCATCCAGTACGCCGCCACCATCGTGAAACTCCGTCTCGGGACCAGAAACTCCGTTCTGGCACCTCGCCGGGACGGGGAATTGGAGGAGATCATCGCCATCATCACCACCGACGCCTCTCCATCGACCAGCCATGTTTCCCCCATCCATGTGTGAGTAATTCCCCCGCTGTAGGCTGAAGGGCATGGTAGGGATTGGATGAGATTGGTCATGTAATAGTCATAAGATTGTTAGGGCATAGTGCCTAGTATCCGTTGTTGGTGCTTTTATGATATTGTTGCAACTTGTTATGCTTAATGCTTGTCACTAGGGCCCGAGTGCCATGATCTCAGATCTGAAAATGTTATTGATTCATGAAGATATTCGTTGTTTATGATCTTACTTGCAAGTTGTATACACATGTTGCTGTCCGGAACCCGAGGCCCCAAAGTGACAGAAATTGGGACAACCGGAGGGGAAGGCGGTGATGTGAGGATCACATGTGTTCACGGAGTGTTAATGCTTTGCTCCGGTACTCTATTAAAAGGAGTACCTTAATTTCCGATAGTTTCCCTAGAGGCCCGGCTGCCACCGGCTGGTAGGACAAAAGATGTTGTGCAAGTTTCTCATTGCGAGCACGTACGACTATATATGGAACACATGCCTATTGATTGATTAGTACTTGGATACCATTTTATTATTATCTGCAAATGCCCTGCTTTGATTGTTACATGAGTTTCTCTCATCCATGCAACGCCCGTTCATCCATCCCTGTGCCTACAGTATTTTAATCCTGTTGTTTACTATAATCACTACTGCTGTCTTTGTTCTTGTAATATCCCAGGTAATGGGGTTACAAAAATAGGGGAAACAGATGTGTGCATTGCATTCATGCATAGAAAATGCAGGGAATTTTCGCGCTTTAAAGTAAAATAGTCACAGTAACTGAAGTTTCACTTGACCTTGGTGGAATTGAAGTAGCTCATCAAGTCAAGCGCTATAAACCTCAATGTGACTTTACTAAAACCTTGTTTTGGGTAGAGATGATTTGATCTAAGGAGTTAGATCAAATGGAATTAAAACCAACACAAGAACATATGAATCAAGGAACAATTCTTGGACCTTATTAAAGATCACAACATGGTATTCCTTGCCATAACATATGAACATCTATTCAATTGGAAATCAAGCAACAATAATTGGAGAAACTATTCTTCACTTATCTTTCCCATGTCTCAAACTAATCTATGATCCAACCATGAACCTCATGGTATTTATTCTACTTTAATCTTGGAAGCAAGACAAGGAGTTCCAACTAAGAAATATATATTCTTCTCTATTCCAAATAGTTTTACATCAAACCTAGAGAGGTGGGAGTTCTATGACAATTATTAAAGAAGCAATAACAAAACTTGAGCTAAACCTTGGAGATACATCCAAGTATTCAAACCATCATCTTTAAGAGAAGCTCTAAGATATTATCCCAGACATTCTCAAATGAGAGAGACCATCCATGCTAATTTCAGTTCAATCTATTCAAATATACAAATGGTTAAACCAACATTTCTTGAGAGAACTTTAAGTGGATATCTCAGGCATTCTCCTGGGATATAATCTATAGAGGCAACCATAGCCATGACCATCTAAGAAACTATAAGAGAGATATTATGCTTAGTTGATCAAGACAACACTTGATCATGGAAGTGAGAACCCATTCCATTAGAGATAACTTAGGAAGCCAAACCTTGATCATTATAAATTGAGTGATGATCATAAACCCTAAGAACTTGAGGTAAGGATATCAAGAATAAGAGGATCATGTCTAACCATGATCATGCTCTTGAAGTATGTGAGGATAAGTTAAACCCTACTAGAATAAGTAGATTTCATTCCCACATGAAATTATAGGAAGATAACTAGTAAGCAACCCTAGGTTTATATCTTATCTTTTACTTGTGAACCATTTGGTGATCATAAGTAGAATCCTACCATACCTATATTTCATAAAACAAAGAACCTAAGAAAACCTTAGAGTAAAACTCCATATTTAATATGGTGAGAAACCATTCATCCATAAGACCAAAGTTAACTATAAAAAGAATTATTACCAATGTAGTTACTTTAATAATAAATTGTGGATAATAATAGAAGTTAATAGGAATAAGATAAAACCAATTCTCAATATCTTAGTATCTAGAGGAGAACATAAAATGTTAAGTAAGCAACCACCTTATCATGGTTAGGGGAGATTAAACCCTAGCTCATGCAATATGGTGTCATCCCATCTCTATAACCTAGAATTAAATCTCAACCCTAGTTTGAGTATCACTTGGGTGATCATAACTTAAACCTAAGCCACAACTAAGTTCCAAACCATATGCCCTTTGGTAAATAACAATAGAACCCTAGTACTGCACATTAATCAATTCTTATGCTTCAATTCTTGAACATAAGAAAAAACCCTGTGCTACATTATATGGTTCAAACCATATATGTAGTGATCAACTATTTATTTTGGTAACCAAGCACAACCATGATGGAACAATACCTACCCTAGATTCTTTCGATGATAATTATAGTGTTAACTTTACAAGGGGTGTTGTAATGGAAATCATAAAAAACCTAATAGAATTAATGCTCACATAAAATCATATGTGAACAACCAACTTCTCAAATAGAAACCAACTCCTAATAACTAACTCTGAAATACTTTGAGTTGAGATTATCAACTCTATTAACCCCAAATAGATTTGATTCATACAGAAAAAGAGATTAAAATGAAAATACAAACTCATGTTTAATCGCTATATTGAATAAGCCCACATATGTGAATAATTAAGCAACTATAAAATGCTTTCTTCAATTAGGGGAATGGTGTAACAAACATTACACTAATCCTTGTATTAATTCAAATAAGAAATACCTGCAAAATAGAAAAGCATTAAAAATTGAATTCAAAACAGAATACAAAATAGAAAAGGAAAACAGGAAAAAGAAAACAGAAAAGAAAATTAAGAAAAAAAGGTGGCTTACCTCTCGGGCCACCCCAGCCCAACAGAAGCCCGCAGAGCAGCCCAACACCATCACCACTTCGCAGCCCAACACCAGCCCGTGTACCGTTTCGCACGGATAAGGGCGAGAGAGCGTCGTCTCCTTCTTCGCCACCGTCGACGCACGGAGGACGCCACGGCGGCGACGAACTCCACGTCCCGGCCGCCATTCACGGACCGCGCGACCGCGGAGCGACCCGCCTCAACCCTATAAATATTCGGCCGTAGCCTCCTCGCTCCTCGTTCCTCGATTTTCCCCAATTCATCAAACCCTAGCACACCGGACTCCCACTATCGCCGCCGGTGGGGACCTTCCCCTGGTCTCGCCGTGACCACCGTTGGAACCGCCGTGCTCGACAAGCCCACCGTGCGGGGGAATCGCTCCAGAAGCTCCCGGTAGCCATAGAGCCGACGTTCCCTTCCGGTCGTATCTCACGAAGTTCGAGCAATGGCGCCACCACCGTCGACAATCGGCGCCGTCGAGCCATCGGTGAGCATCGCGGTGAGCTTATGCTTCTCCGGGCCCCTTAATTTACTCTAGCATCCACCGTAGCGCGCCCGCATCGCTCACCGCCGTGCACCGCCGCGATAGAGCTCGCCGGAGCTACTCCGACGACCGTTCCGAGGGCGCCGCCACTTTATGGCTCGGCGCGTCGCCCTGGGTCGAGACCAACCCACGCGCGCATCCGCGGGACTAGCCCAACGCCGACGCTCACCGCCACTGCCGCCGGTGAGAGCCTTGGTTGCCACGTCGTGCCACCGTGGTCGATGACGTGGTCTAGCCCCACCGAGTCGGTGGTCGTGTGGGTAAACCAACCGGGTAACTTTAGTCATTCTAGATTTTAATTTCAAATCCATTAATTACTGCAACTTCAAATAAATGTAGAAATTTCATAAAAGCTCAGAAAAATGCAAATAAGATATCAAAATTCTTATAAAAGAAAAATCTATCCAATAAAAATATAAAATGAAATTTATATTTTTAACTAGAAATTCATTATTTAATACTTATTAAATAAGCCTTTTCTTTAATTCTAAATTGAATTAAAATTCAATAAATAGTAAAACCTTCTAAAACAAATAAAAACCAGTAAGAAAAATAAAGAAAACATTAAAGCTATTTTTCTTTATTTGTTATTTTGTTAAATATTTATTAGTGGAAATTTAAACCCTAATTAATAATTACCTTAATTATAAATTGTTTAAAAATAATAAAATGCCAAATTCAATATTATTTTTATTCCAAAGTTATTAATAACTTCAACTTTAATAATGAAGTTATTAATCCAAGAAGTATAGGATAATTAGGACAACCTTAGATCCATTATAAATAAAGTTATAACCTCATCATTTCATGTGATCCCTAAAACCCTAATATCATTAGGAACCCTAGTTCCATTATTACTTGTGAACCCTAAATAGCTTCCAAACCTAAACCCAAGTTCACATGTGATCATATTACTTCAATAATAGTCATATAACCATAGTAGCAACTAAATATTTGCTATAACCACATTAAATGTAGAACTCTATCACTAGTAGCTTAGCATTCCATGTGTTCACCTTAATCAAATCTAGTACTTATCCAACCTAGATAATCAAAGTAGAATTAACCAAGGGTAAACCCTAGATACTATTTCCAAGACCACCATCCTTAATTATCCATGCTTAACATCACATTATTGTGATGAATACTAAATAGCAATCATACCTAATGTCTTGCATTACCTACCATACTCCACTAAACTCCACCAGTGTGAGATACTTATGAACCATCCTATTTAGGAACCAACCATTCTCTACTTAGAGATCCAATGGCTAATACAAGACAACTTCAACCTTAATTGTAATACTTCTTATTATTTAAGAAGTATGTTCTTCAAAAGTTATTCTTTTGAAGGAAATAAAGGATCATCACCAACCCTGCTTATAAGGACCTATAAACCCTAGCCAGCTATCACTAGCAAGCTAAACTAACCTTGCCAACAACCATGTATAATAAAATGCTTAGGATACCTAGGCTCATCTCAACCTTATAAGCCTTGGTGTTGATGAATCCAACTAGGTTGTGATCCATCCCATACTTACTCCGAAACTACTTGGAACCATAATAAACCATAGATCTCCACAACCTTAACTATCATACTTATTCTTTATTAAAGAATATGTTCTTCAAAAGTTATTCTTTTAAAGTACATGATAAACAATCATTAACCATGCCATATGATACTAAAACCGACCACTGTTCTTTACTTGTTAACATTATGCCAATTATTATTCTTTGTGTGCTCAATTGATTACTATGCTTCATTATCTACCTGTTTATAATACCAAGTAATCACACCTGAAGAAGAACCTTGTTTGTGAATCACTCTAAAAGTGCAACACACCCTGAACTAATCATTACCACTCACTAATCCTAAATCATCGGGGTTAGGACACGCTTAGAACGATTGCATCTCATACTTATGCATTATAGCATCCTTGCCAATCTTTTAAACATCGTCCTTACCGGACGATGATGCTATTTCAGAATTTGGAGTTATTACGCATCGAAGACCTTGTCTGCATAATCTTGCGACCAAGAAAGGCAAGTTCATCACTTGCTCATGTCATTTGAGTATTTCTATCAAATTACTTGCAAAGTATTATGGTTATCACTATTGCATAAAAATCAAAACCACTACTTTCATAACTATGAATATGACTATGTGGTGGGCAATGGAACCATGGATTGTGTTGATATGGTGGAGGTTCCATTGCACGGGTTTATATCCATCTAGGATTAAACAACAAATGTCGCAGATGATTCTTGTGCCGTAATACCCGTGTTAACCATAAGATCCGGAGTGGGACGGAGTAGTCAAAAGTGTTTCCACCTCTCGTTCATCAACGGATGCGCTTTACCGTAGACACTTGTATCCGTCAGGGGCAAGCGGTTGGCTAGGGAAGCCTTAAGTCCCCACGGCATAGTCCGTAGACACTTGTCGCTCGAAGTGCAAGCGGTTGGCTGGGGAAGCCTTAAGTCCCCACGGTATTGCGGTCTATGATGGGTTGCGGCTACCGGCGAAGGAGTTTGGTTAACGAGTCCCAAAGCTGTTGTCGTGGTCGGGGTCCACCCGTGAGTGGGAATAATGGGACCGGCGAGGACCCAGGGTCGGGGCATGCAACAAAGGGTGGGTGTTCGAGGTAGCGGAGGAACATGATTGGCTAGACCTTATACCGGGCCTCACACCAAAGGAAGTGTGGACGGGGAAATTGCCCGGTTGGCACCAAGGTTAAGATCTCTTATGGGTAAAGCAACACACCTCGCAGAGTGTAAAGAACCGTGACCTGTCACTCCCTGTTCGGGATATGGAGCTCACGAACGCGACCGGAAAGGAGCTCCATGAAGTTCTAGTAAACCGGTGAAGGCTGACGGACATAGTTCTTACGAATAAAAGCAACCTCTTGAAGAAATGGTTATGAAAACTCTGCATTGGTATTAGACTTTCCGGTCTAATGCCGTAGCTAGTGCATTAAACACCTCTTTCCTATAATGAACTTGTTGAGTACGCTCGTACTCATCCCACTCTTAAATCCCTCGCTTAGATATGGAGGCACCGAAGGAGGATCTACGAGTGCAACACGAAGACCGAGGAGTCAACAACTACTTCGAGGGACAGGAACCTGTCAGAAGAGGCAGATACCACATCCAACAAGGAGAAACCTAGATTAGCAATAGAAAGGAACTAGCTTCCTAAACCTACCTCCTATTTAGCTAGAATCTATTCATAGCCTCTGTAGCTAGTTAAATACTCTACAAATAGAGTTCGTGATAAGACTAGTCTACGAGTCGTTATTCTGGAGTTATTTGCAGTTTTACCTCATTGTAAAGTAGGAGGCTGTGATGATCTTATGTAACAGAGTCAATGTTGTAATTCTATAGACATGCCTTGGACCCGCATATGTTTCTGTTGTACCACTCTGAGCGATATGATACTAGTGGAACGGTGTTTCATTGGTGTTATGTCAGACTTGCATACTACACCATGCAGTGGTATGCCGGGTCACCACAGTTGGTATCAGAGCAAATGCTTTGACCCTAGGATTAAAACCTTTAAAGGAGACCTATAGAATTGGTAGTGTCTATAGGAAGTTGTACTAGGTAAACCAAATAATTCTTATGACTTGAGATGGATATTCACTTGAGAATAATCCTGACACACTTGAGTCAACATTTCCTACCTATCTTTCCTAAGTAAAGTTAGGTAGCTAATCCTAAACATGTAGTACACACTTAAGTTCCTAAACAATAGATGAGTAGATCACAGTTGGTATACAATACATGGTAGTCCAAAGAGAGGATACAACCATAAGGAAGATATCCTATTGGAAGATGTGTACCAACATAGGTTATGGTTAAGTAAGAGTTATCCAGACCTGTAATAGGAGTTATATCAATTGATGAAGATAATTAAGATATCCTAATAGAAGATGTAGACCAAGTTAAGTAATGAGTAAGTAAAACTATCTAGACATGTGAAACAATTGATAGTAAGTGATAACTATGAGTCATATGAGGTAGTATAGACCATGATGAGTCAATCATGGGAGATAAGGAAGAGAGATATGAATAAAATATGATTACTTACATGGTAGAGTTGTTAATCATATATGATTCACCCGAGAATCATTATGTGATGGAATAGAACATTATAAGTATTTTGGAGGAGTACAATGAGAAGCCAAGTGCTAAACAATAGTGCAAGAATCATGTTCCAAAAACCATGGGAACTGTGTCAAGAACATTAGGTCCATAGCCTTACGATACAATAACTTGGAAGTATAGGAGCTATATTCCAATAGTTATGTGTCTAGAATAGTGATATTAGAACCAGACATATCATTGAAGTAGTCTTCAACAAAATGGAAGCTAAGTTAGTACTTCCAAAGAAAATTAGGTTAACCACAACTATCCTAGACCACTTTGTTTCAAGTTTATCTCATTGCAAATGTGCAATTAAGGTAAAGGTTGAGACAAATAGTAGAATTCCCTATATTCGTGCTAAGTATCACGATATAAACCTATATTATGTGGTGTTCTATACTACACATCAGAGCCTGATGTTTAGAGATGTCTTGCTCAACAATCATATTCAGGCTTATGATGATGTGTATTATATGCACAAAGCTGAATCTTCTTGGATTTTATTGGATTTTCATTATTTGACTAGATCCATACATGAAGTTTGACGTTGATATGCAAATGCATGTTGCAATATCAAGTCCTTACTTGATGCTATAGATCTAGAGGGTAATGATATTCGTGTGAGGAAGTGATGAATTCTGTATATTTTGAAGACAAGATGTAGGTTCATCAGATAAAGGAAACAAAGTTGTGGGAAGCAACCATAATACTCTGAAGGAAGTGCCAATCAACATTCATGCTTTACCTCAACAGAGGAGTACTTTAGTACATGAGAAGCATGAAGGTAAGAAATATGGTGATTATGGTGAAGCTGAAGCAGATCCATAGTCAACATAGAAGAGGGAATGCATGGGAAACCACTTAGGATACTATAATCATAGTGTCAGCTAGTGGTTTTCTTGCAAAATAAACCCTGAATGAAGGAAGGTGATATATGAAATCATAGCAGACATAAGAAGACCATAGTCAATATCAGAAGACCACAATTGGTATAATATCAATACTGCGAGATAAAGTAGAAGATGTCTCGTCCAGTTGATCAGAACCTATAATAGAATTCATTTTTAGATATCAAATAGCCACAGTTGGTATAATAACCACAACTGGTATCAGTTGGTATTACAAATAGTCCACGATTTAATTATTTGTAACAAGAGTTTGTGAACAAATAAAAATCCTGTCAGCCAAATAACTATAACTTATCATCATTTAGTTGAAGGATTCACATTGGATGTCCACAATTAAGTGGATACACCACAAGGATTCTTCGCAAAACCTTAGAGGAATATAAATCATAAACAAGACCTAGACTAACATTCCAACCATAAGTCCAATGGTTGGAGGAATAGGAGTTGAAGACCATAAGAAAACTCTAAGGGGTAGAGTAAACATTGAGTTGGATGTACAATAACTCAATATTTTGAGCAAGATAGATGATGAAGGTCTGAACTGGGAGGTAGTTCGATCTTATTTTCATAAGATTACCAAACACTACTTTCAGAAGGATGTCAGACCAGAAGCCGAGATCTATACCTCGAGGAAGTAAGAAGTGGACTATAACTTGAGAAAGTGAATAGTATTTACTCAGAAGTACCTAAGCTCAAGTAAGACAAAGTTAATGAAGTTGGACGAAGAAAATATCATAGACCAATTACAGCTCAAGAAGGCCAAAGACCGAGGTAGATTGACCATACCAAAACTAAAGTCTATTTGAAAGATTCCTTTCATGGAACCTAAATAACCCAAAATAGTAATAGGTATCAATTATAAACCATGATTGGATGGACTAGATGAGTCTAATCCATTCTTAGAGGAAAATAAACTATCAAGACCATTTTTATGGTAAGTACCTTACCAAGTTCCATTATTGTAGCTTTGGTAGTAAGGGAAAACAAAGACCTATTTTATCAAATAGGAGTATGTTATCAAACTAGTCTTCAGTTAAGACTAGCAGCACCAGAAGAAGTCCCATCATTGAATCTTCAATGAGAAAGGAAACAAGCTTATAGAGTTGAAAGAAATCAAATAATTAAAGTTAGAAGCCATGGCTCAGAGACAGGTATTATTAGATTCCAGAGAAAAATCATAGAATTGAAGTAAAGATCCATGGTTCAGAGACAAGCCATAATTGATTCCAGGAAGAATCTGGACAAGGGATATATTCAATTATATCCAGTGAGATCACCATGGAGTTCGAGAAAAGAAGTAGTCTGCACAAGTTAGATCCACACTCCGAAACGTGAGAGAGTTCAAACTTGAGGACGAAGTTTAGTTTAAGGGGTAGAGACTGTAATATCCCAGGTAATGGGGTTACAAAAATAGGGGAAACAGATGTGTGCATTGCATTCATGCATAGAAAATCTGGGGAATTTTCGCGCTTTAAAGTAAAATAGTCACGATGAATCGAAGTTTCACTTGACCTTGGTGGAATTGAAGTAGCTCATCAAGTCAAGCGCTATAAACCTCAATGTGACTTTACTAAAACCTTGTTTTGGGTAGAGATGATTTGATCTAAGGAGTTAGATCAAATGGAATTAAAACCAACACAAGAACATATGAATCAAGGAACAATTACTGGACCTTATTAAAGATCACAACATGGTATTCCTTGCCATAACATATGAACATCTATTCAATTGGAAATCAAGCAACAATAATTGGAGAAACTATTCTTCACTTATCTTTTCCATGTCTCAAACTAATCTATGATCCAACCATGAACCTCATGGTATTTATTCTACTTTAATCTTGGAAGCAAGACAAGGAGTTCCAACTAAGAAATATATATTCTTCTCTATTCCAAATAGTTTTACATCAAACCTAGAGAGGTGAGAGTTCTATGATAATTATTAAAGAAGCAATAACAAAACTTGAGCTAAACCTTGGAGATACATCCAAGTATTCAAACCATCATCTTTAAGAGAAGCTCTAAGATATTATCCCGAGACATTCTCAAATGAGAGAGACCATCCATGCTAATTTCAGTTCAATCTATTCAAATATCCAAATGGTTAAACCAACATTTCTTGAGAGAACTTTAAGTGGATATCTCAGGCATTCTCCTGGGATATAATCTATAGAGGCAACCATAGCCATGACCATATAAGAAACTATAAGAGAGATATTATGCTTAGTTGATCAAGACAACACTTGATCATGGAAGTGAGAACCCATTCCATTAGAGATAACTTAGGAAGCCAAACCTTGATCATTATAAATTGAGTGATGATCATAAACCCTAAGAACTTGAGGTAAGGATATCAAGAATAAGAGGATCATGTCTAACCATGATCATGCTCTTGAAGTATGTGAGGATAAGTTAAACCCTACTAGAATAAGTAGATTTCATTCCCACATGAAATTATAGGAAGATAACTAGTAAGCAACCCTAGGTTTATATCTTATCTTTTACTTGTGAACCATTTGGTGATCATAAGTAGAATCCTACCATACCTATATTTCATAAAACAAAGAACCTAAGAAAACCTTAGAGTAAAACTCCATATTTAATATGGTGAGAAACCATTCATCCATAAGACCAAAGTTAACTATAAAAAGAATTATTACCAATGTAGTTACTTTAATAATAAATTGTGGATAATAATAGAAGTTAATAGGAATAAGATAAAACCAATTCTCAATATCTTAGTATCTAGAGGAGAACATAAAATGTTAAGTAAGCAACCACCTTATCATGGTTAGGGGAGATTAAACCCTAGCTCATGCAATATGGTGTCATCCCATCTCTATAACCTAGAATTAAATCTCAACCCTAGTTTGAGTATCACTTGGGTGATCATAACTTAAACCTAAGCCACAACTAAGTTCCAAACCATATGCCCTTTGGTAAATAACAATAGAACCCTAGTACTGCACATTAATCAATTCTTATGCTTCAATTCTTGAACATAAGAAAAACCCTGTGCTACATTATATGGTTCAAACCATATATGTAGTGATCAACTATTTATTTTGGTAACCAAGCACAACCATGATGGAACAATACCTACCCTAGATTCTTTCGATGATAATTATAGTGTTAACTTTACAAGGGGTGTTGTAATGGAAATCATAAAAAACCAAATAGAATTAATGCTCACATAAAATCATAGGTGAACAACCAACTTCTCAAATAGAAACCAACTCCTAATAACTAACTCTGAAATACTTTGAGTTGAGATTATCAACTCTATTAACCCCAAATAGATTTGATTCATACAGAAAAAGAGATTAAAATGAAAATACAAACTCATGTTTAACTGCTATATTGAATAAGCCCACATATGTGAATAATTAAGCAACTATAAAATGCTTTCTTCAATTAGGGGAATGGTGTAACAAACATTACACTAATCCTTGTATTAATTCAAATAGAAATACCTGCAAAATAGAAAAGCATTAAAAATTGAATTCAAAACAGAATACAAAATAGAAAAGGAAAACAGGAAAAAGAAAACAGAAAAGAAAATTAAGAAAAAAAGGTGGCTTACCTCTCGGGCCACCCCAGCCCAACAGAAGCCCGCAGAGCAGCCCAACACCATCACCACTTCGCAGCCCAACACCAGCCCGTGTACCGTTTCGCGCGGATAAGGGCGAGGAGAGCGTCGTCTCCTTCTTCGCCACCGTCGACGCACAGGAGGACGCCACGGCGACGACGAACTCCACGTCCCGGCCGCCATTCTGGACCGCGCGACCGTAGACGACCCGCCTCAACCCTATAAATATTCGGCCGTAGCCTCCCTCGCTCCTGTTCCTCGATTTTCGCCAATTCATCAAACCCTAGCACACCGGACTCCGACTATCGCCGCCGGTGGGGACCTTCCCTGGTCTCGCCGTGACCACCGTTGGAACCGCCGTGCTCGACAAGCCCACCGTGCGGGGGGAATCGCTCCAGGAAGCTCCCAGTAGCCATAGAGCCGACGTTCCCTTCCGACGGTATCTCACAGAAATTCGAGCAATGGCGCCACCACCGTCGACAATCGGCGCCATCGAGCCATCAGTGAGCATCGCGGTGAGCTTATGCTTCTCCGGAGCCCCTTAATTTACTCTAGCATCCACCGTAGCGCGCCCGCATCGCTCACCGCCGTGCACCGCCGCGATAAGAGCTCGCCGGAGCTACTCCGACGACCGTTCCGAGGGGCGCCGCCACTTTATGGCTCGGCGCGTCGCCACTGGGTCGAGCCAACCCACGCGCGCATCCGCGGGACTAGCCCAACGCCGACGCTCACCGCCACTGCCGCCGGTGAGAGCCTTGGTTGCCACGTCGTGCCACCGTGGACCGATGACGTGGTCTAGCCCCACCAGTCAGTGACTGTGTGGGTAAACCAACCGGGTAACTTTAGTCATTCTAGATTTTAATTTCAAATCCATTAATTACTGCAACTTCAAATAAATGTAGAAAATTCATAAAAGCTCAGAAAAATGAAAATAAGATATCAAAATTCTTATAAAAGAAAAATCTATCCAATAAAAATATAAAATGAAATTTATATTTTTAACTAGAAATTCATTATTTAATACTTATTAAATAAGCCTTTTCTTTAATTCTAAATTGAATTAAAATTCAATAAATAGTAAAACCTTCTAAAACAAATAACAACCAGTAAGAAAAATAAAGAAAACATTAAAGCTATTTTTATTTATTTGTTATTTTGTTAAATCTTTATTAGTGGAAATTTAAACCCTAATTAATAATTACCTTAATTATAAATTGTTTAAAAATAATAAAATGCCAAATTCAATATTATTTTTATTCCAAATTTATTAATAACTTCAACTTTAATAATGAAGTTATTAATCCAAGAAGTATAGGATAATTAGGACAACCTTAGATCCATTATAAATAAAGTTATAACCTCATCATTTCATGTGATCCCTAAAACCCTAATATCATTAGGAACCCTAGTTCCATTATTACTTGTGAACCCTAAATAGCTTCCAAACCTAAACCCAAGTTCACATGTGATCATATTACTTCAATAATAGTCATATAACCATAGTAGCAACTAAATATTTGCTATAACCACATTAAATGTAGAACTCTATCACTAGTAGCTTAGCATTCCATGTGTTCACCTTAATCAAATCTAGTACTTATCCAACCTAGATAATCAAAGTAGAATTAACCAAGGGTAAACCCTAGATACTATTTCCAAGACCACCATCCTTAATTATCCATGCTTAACATCACATTATTGTGATGAATACTAAATAGCAATCATACCTAATGTCTTGCATTACCTACCATACTCCACTAAACTCCACCAGTGTGAGATACTTATGAACCATCCTATTTAGGAACCAACCATTCTCTACTTAGAGATCCAATGGCTAATACAAGACAACTTCAACCTTAATTGTAATACTTCTTATTATTTAAGAAGTATGTTCTTCAAAAGTTATTCTTTTGAAGGAAATAAAGGATCATCACCAACCACTGCTTATAAGGACCTATAAACCCTAGCCAGCTATCACTAGCAAGCTAAACTAACCTTGCCAACAACCATGTATAATAAAATGCTTAGGATACCTAGGCTCATCTCAACCTTATAAGCCTTGGTGTTGATGAATCCAACTAGGTTGTGATCCATCCCATACTTACTCCAGAAACTACTTGGAACCATAATAAACCATAGATCTCCACAACCTTAACTATCATACTTATTCTTTATTAAAGAATATGTTCTTCAAAAGTTATTCTTTTAAAGTACATGATAACCAATCATTAACCATGCCATATGATACTAAAACCGACCACTGTTCTTTACTTGTTAACATTATGCCAATTATTATTCTTTGTGTGCTCAATTGATTACTATGCTTCATTATCTACCTGTTTATAATACCAAGTAATCACACCTGAAGAAGAACCTTGTTTGTGAATCACTCTAAAAGTGCAACACACCCTGAACTAATCATTACCACTCACTAATCCTAAATCATCGGGGTTAGGACACGCTTAGAACGATTGCATCTCATACTTATGCATTATAGCATCCTTGCCAATCTTTTAAACATCGTCCTTACCGGACGATGATGCTATTTCAGAATTTGGAGTTATTACGCATCGAAGACCTTGTCTGCATAATCTTGCAGCCAAGAAAGGCAAGTTCATCACTTGCTCATGTCATTTGAGTATTTCTATCAAATTACTTGCAAAGTATTATGGTTATCACTATTGCATAAAAATCAAAACCACTACTTTCATAACTATGAATATGACTATGTGGTGGGCAATGGAACCATGGATTGTGTTGATATGGTGGAGGTTCCATTGCACGGGTTTATATCCATCTAGGATTAAACAACAAATGTCGCCAGTGATTCTTGTGCCGTAATACCCGTGTTAATCATAAGATCCGGAGTGGGACGGAGTAGTCAAAAGTGTTTCCACCTCTCGTTCATCAACGGATGCGCTTTACCGTAGACACTTGTATCTGTCAGGGCAAGCGGTTGGCTGGGGAAGCCTTAAGTCCCCACGGCATAGTCCGTAGACACTTGTCGCTCGAAGTGCAAGCGGTTGGCTGGGGAAGCCTTAAGTCCCCACGGTATTGCGGTCTATGATGGGTTGCGGCTACCGGCGAAGGATTTTGGTTAACGAGTCCCAAAGCTGTTGTCGTGGTCGGGGTCCACCCGTGAGTGGGAATAATGGGACCGGCGAGGACCCAGGGTCGGGGCATGCAACAAAGGGTGGGTGTTCGAGGTAGCGGAGGAACATGATTGGCTAGACCTTATACCGGGCCTCACACCAAAGGAAGTGTGGACGGGGAAATTGCCCGGTTGGCACCAAGGTTAAGATCTCTTATGGGTAAAGCAACACACCTCTGCAGAGTGTAAAGAACCGTGACCTGTCACTCCATGTTCCGGGATATGGAGCTGCGAACGCGGCCGGAAAGGAGCTCCATGAAGTTCTAGTAAACCGGTGAAGGCTCGACTGGACATAGTTCTTCGAATAAAAGCAACCTCTTGAAGAAATGGTTATGAAAACCTGCATTGGTATTAGACTTTACTGGTCTAATGCCGTAGCTAGTGCATTAAACACCTCTTTCCTATAATGAACTTGTTGAGTACGCTCTTACTCATCCCACTCTTAAATCCCCTGCTTAGATATGGAGGCACCGAAGGAGGATCTACAGTGCAACACGAAGACCGAGGAGTCAACAACTACTTCGAGGGACAGGAACCTGTCAGAAGAGGCAGATACCACATCCAACAAGGAGAAACCTAGATTAGCAATAGAAAGGAACTAGCTTCCTAAACCTAGCTCCTATTTAGCTAGAATCTATTCATAGCCTCTGTAGCTAGTTAAATACTCTACAAATAGAGTTTGTGATAAGACTAGTCTACGAGTCGTTATTCTGGAGTTATTTGCAGTTTTACCTCATTGTAAAGTAGGAGGCTGTGATGATCTTATGTAACAGAGTCAATGTTGTAATTCTATAGACATGCCTTGGACCCGCATATGTTTCTGTTGTACCACTCTGAGCGATATGATACTAGTGGAACGGTGTTTCATTGGTGTTATGTCAGACTTGCATACTACACCATGCAGTGGTATGCCGGGTCACCACAGTTACTCTGCTGCTGTTTCACTACTGCTACTGCTATAAAACTGTTACTACTGATAAACTCTTGCGAGCAAGTCTGTTTCCAGGTGCAGCTGAATTGACAACTCCGCTGTTAAGGCTTTCAAGTATTCTTTGTCTCCCCTTGTGTCGAATCAATAAATTGTGTTTTACTTCCCGCGAAGATCGTTGCGATCCCCTATACTTGTGGGTCATCAAGACTATTTTCTCGGCGCCGTTGCCGGGGAGCATAGCTTTATTTGGAAGTTCACTTGGATTGATATTGTTCGCTGCAAATTCTCCATCATGGGTAAACCTCGCGATACTAAGGTCGCCATATTACCATCCACTACAAGAAAAGGTACAACTGCGAGTACCTCTCGCTGCTCTTGATTCACCATCTCGTGATAAGTAAACTTGTTTCACCACCACATGCTTCAAATGCCGGTACTTCTGCTGAATCTAAAAATTCCTCTTATAATTTTGATGATGCTTCGCACGTGCTTGATAATGATGGTTCGTTAGGATCTTTTCTAGATGCTACAATTGCTAGGTCTAGACAAATTGAAAATACTGAAACTCCTAATGAAAATGCTGCTACACTTGTTAATTCACCTGAGTCTGTTGAATACTCTAGTGATGATCTTGATGAAGATTATGTGGAACTTGATGATGATTTTATTGAAAAATGCAATGCTACTACTGATGCAAGAAAAATTAAAAAGTTGCTTGCACAACATTCTGTTAGATATAAACTGTCTCCTGATCCTAAGTTTGCCACATCTCCTATAAACATTAAGGATAAGGATTATGATTTTTCTCTTGATCTATCTCATATAGCTATTGTTGAGAAAACACCCTTTTGTGGTACTGAAAAAGAAAGTGCTGTTGAACACATGATTGAGCTATCTACTCTGAGTAGCTTATTTTCTGATGATGTTAAGAAGCGTACTTATTTTGTTGCTAAATTTCTTTCCATTCTCATTAAAGGATGATGCTAAAACTTGGTATAATAGTTTGCCACCTGATTCTATTAATAGTCCAAAAGAATTGCTTGATGTTTTCTTCCGGAAATACTTTCCTACTAGTGCTCAACATATTGCTTTGTAGAGAATTTATAATTTTGATCAGGAAGATGGAGAGAAATTGCCTGAGGCTTGGGCGAGATTTTGCTCTCTTATTAGAGCTCGGCCTGAACATGATTTGGAAAAGCATGATTTACTTGATATATTTTACAGTGGACTAACCATTGAGTCTAGGGCATACCTGGATAGTTGTGCTGGTTGTGTTTTCAGGAAAAGAACTCCAAACGAAGCTGAAGAATTATTGGCTAAAATAGGCCGGAATCATGATGATTGGTCTACACCTGAACCAACCCCGACACCAATATTGAAGAAGAGGGGTGTGATTAAATTAAATGATGAAGATATGAGGGAAGCCAAGAAGTCTCTTAAAGAGAAGGGTATTAAATCCGAAGACGTGAAGAATTTCCCTCCTATAGAAGATTTATGTAAGATAACTCCCCCTTCATCCATGATTGAGGTACACTCTCTTGAACGCTTTACTAGGGAAGATATTCCGTATTCAAAACCTCCTGCACAATGCTTAGATGAGTTTGTTATCACCAGAATTTAACCGAGTCAGAGGTGGGCTGCAATCAAGATGGGCTTAAAGAAATATACATGGAGGATTACGTGAATCGGCCCGTTATACCAAGTTG
This sequence comes from Lolium rigidum, assembly GCF_022539505.1. Lineage (NCBI taxonomy): Eukaryota > Viridiplantae > Streptophyta > Magnoliopsida > Poales > Poaceae > Lolium > Lolium rigidum. Next base: position 88,661,229 of record NC_061512.1, on the reverse strand, counting down.
GGTTTAATTGCCCTTGTATCTGTAAAATATTAGATCGCATCTTAGTTTAGAAAGTAGAATCTTACTCGTGCACGGTTTGGTGCACGCCCACATTAGAAAGTCCCTCGGACTATAAATATGTACCTAGGGTTTATGGAATAAACAACAACTCACGTTCAACCCCAAACAAACCAATCTCGGCGCATCGCCAACTCCTTCGTCTCGAGGGTTTCTATCAGGTAAGCGACATGCTGCCTAGATCGCATCTTGCGATCTAGGCAGCACAAGCTCCACGTTGTTCATGCGTTGCTCGTACTGAAGCGCTTTTGATGGAGAGCAACGTAGTTATCGTAGATGTGTTAGGGTTAGCATTGTTCTTCGTTTAAGCATGCTTACGTAGTGCAACCCTTGCATATCTAGCCGCCCTCACACCTATCTCAGGTGTGGGGGCGGCACCCCGCTTGTTCATTATTCAGTAGATCTGATCCGTTACGATTGCTCCTTGTTCTACAAGGATTAGTTTAATATCTCGCAATAGTTAGGCCTTACAAAGGGGGAGGATCCAAGTGGCACGTAGGGTGGCGTTCGCAAGTCCTAAACAGGATGTTCCGAGGATCAACTTCATGTTGGTTTTTAGGCCTTGTTTAGGATCGGCTTACGAGCACCGTGCGTGGCCGCGAGGCCCAACCTGGAGTAGGATGATCCGATTATGCGGTGAAAACCCTAAATCGTCGTAGATCTCATTAGCTTTATCTTGATCAAGCAGGACCACCAAGTATTCGTGCACCCCGTACGAATCATGGGTGGATCGGCTCTTTGAGCCGATTCACAGGATAACCCGAGAGCCGATCGAGGCTCGTATTTAATGTTTACATGTATGCCCCGGCAGAAACTAAGCGAGGCATCCCCATCACCTTCCCCGACCAGGTATAGGTCAGGTGGCACGCCCTGCACTTCGCATCGCCGCGTGTGACCGAAGAGCATTGCGGGCCGTCGCTCGGAGGGGTCTCAGCCAGCCGCAGCTCTAGGCTCTTCCCGGCTCTACGGTGTTGACAAGGCCGCCGCCCGCCGGTGGGTTTTGGCAGTCAACACATTCTCGGCACGCTCGGTGGGACAATCGTCTACATCGACCACATCGCCATCTACATCCGAGATGGCGGACGGCACGCCGGTCACCTACGAGGAGCTGCCCGACGAGCTCAAGAAGCAATACAACGAGATCAAGGCCACCTCGAAGCCGACCTCATCGGCTCTTTTCGCAGAACCCGTTCCCATGGCATCGGATGGAAGGGATTCTCACCGCAAGGTGCACTCGATGGGATAGACCTCTCTGCCCCGTCGGAGGAACGCACCGGGGACCGCGGCAGGAGATCAACTACTTGGTGGCTCACTCGCTACATCGCCACTCGAAAACTTGGTCAACGTGTTGGAGCGTGTCGCTCCGCGCGTAATCCAGGAGATCATGAGCCACCGGTACTCGCCGTCGGGACCAGCTCTCGGGACTCATCAAGGAGAGTTGCCATTCCGGTCCCGTCCACCGCTGCCATATGCGTTGGCAGCACTCGCTGAAGTGCCGACTACACCGGCATTCGTCGTCTACAAGATCGGTGGTGACCCTAGTGACTACCGGTTCTTAATCGAGGCGCCTAAGGAGATCCCTCAAGGATACGCGTGCACGTATGTGCCGGATTGTGGTAACTCGGGCACTCACAAACCAGGCCACAACATCGGGGACTCCGGCGAAGACAGGGAGGAACGTCGCCAACGAGCTTGAGAAGCGGACGTGGCTAACTAAGTACGCCACACCGACGAAACTCCCGAGCCCAGCTCCCGCAGTTGGCTCGCAGCTGGAAAAGCAAACATGGCTGGCTAAGTACGCCACCCCGGCGAATCTTCGAGTGCAACTCCTACGGCCAGCCACGGCGGATCAGATCAGTACCATACCGAGAGACCAGTTCGGCATGGTGCCGAAAAGAAGGGCGATCGGCTATTCCAAGCCGTACCCCGACGATTACGAGATGATCCCGCTGCCACCTAAATATCGGCTCCCTGACTTCTCCAAATTCAGTGGATCAGATGGCTCCAGCTCCATCGAGCACGTCGGCCGATATTTGGCTCAACTAGGACCGGCTTCATTGTCGGATCAGCTACGCATGAGGCTCTTTTCACAGTCCCTCACGGGATCGGCTTTCGGATGGTACACCTCTTTGCCAGCAAACTCCATCCAGTCTTGGAAGCAATTGGAAGAACAGTTCTGTTGACTGCCAAAACCCACCGGCGGGCAGCGGCCTTGTCAACACCGTAGAGCCGGGAAGAGCCTAGAGCTGCGG
>NC_061512.1:88634024-88658820 GCF_022539505.1 Lolium rigidum | reverse complement strand
GGCAGTCTTCGAGGAAGTAAAACCCAAATTTATTGATTCGACACAAGGGGAGGTAAAGAATACTTATAAGCCTTAACAACTGAGTTGTCAATTCGAGCTGCACTGGAAAAGCACTAATAACGGGGGTGATGTGAAAGCAGCGATAGTATGAGAGCAATAGTAACAGTAACACAGCAGCAGTAGCAATAACACAGGAGCAATGGCACCGGAAAATAGTTGATACTACTTCCAATGACATGTAGAACGAGTATATAATGATGAGAGATGGACCGGGGTTCCCAGCTATCTACACTAGTGATAGCTCTCCAATAACAAGTGTTGGGTGAACAAATTACAATCGGGCAATTGATAGGATTGATAAGGCATTAAGACAGAACATCAAGATCATTAATCATGTAGGCATGTTTTCCATATATAGTCATACGTGCTCGCAATGAGAAACTTGTACAACATCTTTTGTCCTACCAGCCGGTGGCAGCCGGGCCTCTAGGGAATCTACTGGATATTAAGGTACTCCTTTTAATAGAGCACCGGAGCAAAGCATTAACACTCAGTGAAAACATGTGATCCTCACATCACCACCATCCCCTCCGGTTGTCCCGATTTCTGTCACTTCGGGGCCTTTGGTTCGGGACAGCGACATGTGCATACAACTTGTAGATACAATCTAAGCAATAAGTATAGAGCTCAAATCTAAGATCATGCCACTCGGGCCCTAGTGACAAGCATTAAGCATAACAAGATTGCAGCAACAATAACTTCACAAACTTTGTAGATAGACAATCATAATGTAACAATCCATCGGATCCGACAAACACAACACCGATTACATCAGATGAATCTCAATCATGTAAGGCAGCTCATGAGATCATTGTATTGAAGTACATGGGGGAGAGAATACCAACTAGCTACAGCTAGAACCCGTAGTCCATGGGGGAACTACTCACGGAGCATGATGGAGGCGATGGCGTTGATGGAGATGGCTTCCGGGGGCACTTCCCCGTCCCGGCGGGGTGCCGGAACAGAGAGTTCTGGCCCCCGAAACGGAGTTTCGCGATGGTGGCGGCGCCCACAGGTCTTTACGGAGTTTCGTCAAGTGGTCTCTTGCGTTTTTAGGTCGAAAGGGGTTTTATAGGCGAAGAGGCGGCGCGGGGAGGGGCGACAGGGGTGGCCCCACGGTAGGCCGGCGCGGCCCAAGGTGTGGCACGCGCGGCCCACATGGTGTGGTGGCCCTCGGCTCTCCTCCGACTCTCCTTCGGTGTTAAGGTGCCTCGGGAAAAATAGGAGGTTTGGCGTTGATTTCGTCCAATTCAGAGAATATTGCCCGAACAGCCTTTACGGAACCAAAAACGAGCGAGAAAACGAGGAGCGGCGCTGTGGCATCTTGTTAATAGGTTAGTTCAGGAAAACGCATGAAATCATCATAAAGTGCAAGCAAAACATGTAAGTATTGTCATAAAACAAGCATGGAACGACAGAAATTATGGATACGTCGGGGACGTATCAGCATCCTAAAGCTTAGTTCCTGCTCGTCCCGAGCGAGGTAAACGATAAAAAGAATAATTTACTGTAGTGACATGCTACTTACATAACCTTGATCATACTATTACAAAGCATATGAAATGAATGAAGTGACTCAAGGCAATGATCTATAGTTGCTAACAAGTAGATAACATATAGCAAAACTTTTCATGAATAATACCTTCAAGACAAGTATCAAAAGTCTTGCATAAGAGTTAACTCATAAAGCAATAAGTTCAAAGTAAAGGCATCGAAGCAACACAAAGGAAGATATAAGTTTCAGCGATTGCTTTCAACTTTCAACATGCATATCTCATGGATAATTGTCAACATAAAGTAATATGATGAATGCAAATATGCAAGTATGTAAGAATAAATGCACAGTTAACACAAGTGTTTGCTTCTAAGATGGAAGGAAGTAGGTAAAGCCGACTCAACATAAAGTAAAAGAATGGCCCTTCGCGGAGGAAGCATTGATTGTTGTATTTGTGCTAGAGCTTTGGTTTTGAAAACATATAGAGAGCATAAAGGTAAAGTTTTGAGAGGTTTTTGTTGTTGTCAACGAATGGTAGTGGGCACTCTAACCCCCTTGCCAGACAAACCTTCAAGAGCGGCTCCCATGAATTATTTTTATTTTTGGGTGGCACTCTGATGGCGTGTATTTCACACGTTCGTTGGGCAACCCCAAGAGGAAGGTATGATGCGCACAGCAGCAAGTTTTCCCTCAGAAAGAAACCAAGGTTTATCGAACCAGGAGGAGCCAAGAAGCACGTTGAAGGTTGATGGCGAAGCGGGATGTAGTGCGGCGCAACACCCGGAGATTCCGCGCCAACGTGGAACACACACAACACAACTAAAGTACTTTGCCCCAACGAAACGATGAGGTTGTCAATCTCATAAGCTTCGCCGTAACAAAGGATTAGATGTATAGTGTGGATGATGATTGTTTGCGAGAAAACAAGTAGAACAAGTATTGTAGTAGATTGTATTCGATGTAAAAGAATGGACCGGGGTCCACGAGTTCACTAGAGGTGTCTCTCCCATAAGATAAATAGCATGTTGGGTGAACAAATTACAGTCGGGCAATTGACAAATAGAGAGGGCATGACCATGCACATACATGATATGATGAGTATTGTGAGATTTAATTGGGCATTACGACAAAGTACATAGACCGCTATCCAACATGCATCTATGCCTAAAAAGTCCACCTTCGGGTTATCATCCGAACCCCTTCCAGGTATTAAGTTGTAAATAACGGACAATTGCATTAAGTATGGTGCGTAATGTAATCAATAACTACATCCTTGGACATAGCATCAATGTTTTATCCCTAGTGGCAACAGACATCCTCAACCTTAGAACTTTCGTCACTCTGTCCCGATTTAATGGAGGCATGAACCCACTATCGAGCATAAATACTCCCTCTTGGAGTTAAGAGCAAAAACTTGGCCGAGCCTCTACTAATAATGGAGAGCATGCAAGATCATAAACAACACATAGGTAATAGATTGATAATCAACATAACATAGTATTCTCTATCCATCGGATCCCGACAAACACAACATATAGAATTACGGATAGATGATCTTGATCATGTTAGGCAGCTCACAAGATCCAGACAATGAAGCACATGAGGAGAAGACAACCATCTAGCTACTGCTATGGACCCATAGTCCAGGGGTGAACTACTCACTCATCACTCCGGAGGCGACCATGGCGGTGAAGAGTCCTCAGGGAGATGATTCCCCTCTCCGGCAGGGTGCCGGAGGCGATCTTCTGAATCCCCCGAGATGGGATTGGCGGCGGCGTCTTAGTAAGGTTTTCCGTATCGTGGCTCTCGGTACTAGGGGTTTCGCGACGGAGGCTTTAAGTAGGCGGAAGGGCAGGTCAAAGGGCGTCACGAGGGGCCCACACCACAGGGCCGCGCGGCCAGGGGCCAGGCCGCGCCGCCCTGGTGTCTGGCCACCTCGTGGCCCCACTTCGTCTATCCCTCGGTCTTACGGAAGCTTCGTGCAAAAATAGGACCCCGGGCGTTGATTTTGTCCAATTCCGAGAATATTTCCTTTGTAGGATTTACGAAACCAAAAACAGACACAAAACGACAATCGGCTCTTCGGCATCTTGTTAATAGGTTAGTGCTTGGAAAATGCATAAATACGACATATAATGTGTATAAAACATGTAGATATCATCAATAATGTGGAATGGAACATAAGAAATTATCGATACGTCGGAGACGTATCAGCATCCCCAAGCTTAGTTCCTGCTCATCCCGAGCAGGTAAACGATAACAAAGATAATTTCTCGGAGTGACATGCCATCATAACCTTTATCATACTATTGTAAGCATATGTAATGAATGCAGCGATCAAAACAATGGTAATGACATGAGTAAACAAATGAATCATAAAGCAAAGACTTTTCATGAATAGTACTTCAAGACAAGCATCAATAAGTCTTGCATAAGAGTTAACTCATAAAGCAATAATTCAAAGTAAAGGTATTGAAGCAACACAAAATAAGATTAAGTTTCAGCGGTTGCTTTCAACTTGTAACATGTATATATCATGGATATTGTCAATGTAAAGTAATATAACAAGTGCAATATGCAAGTATGTAGGAATCAATGCACAGTTCACACAAGTGTTTGCTTCTTGAGGTGGAGAGAAATAGGTGAACTGACTCAACATAAAAGTAAAACAATGGTCCTCCAAAGAGTAAAGCATCGATTGCTATATTTGTGCTAGAGCTTTGGTTTTGAAAACATGAAACAATTTTGTCAACGGTAGTAATAAAGCATATGTATCATGTAAATTATATCTTACAAGTTGCAAGCCTCATGCATAGTATACTAATAGTGCCCGCACCTTGTCCTAATTAGCTCGGATCACCGGGATTATCATCGCAATACACATGTTTTAACCAAGTGTCACAAAGGGGTACCTCTATGCCGCCTGTACAAAGGTCTAAGGAGAAAGCTCGCATTTGGATTTCTCGCTTTTGATTATTCTCAACTTAGACATCCATACCGGGACAACATAGACAACAGATAATGGACTCCTCTTTTATGCATAAGCATGTAGCAACAATTAATGTTCTCATATGAGATTGAGGATATATGTCCAAAACTGAAACTTCCACCATGATTCATGGCTTTAGTTAGCGGCCCAATGTTCTTTTCTAACAAATATGCATGCTCTAACCATTAAATGAGTGGTAAATCTCCCTTACTTCAGACAAGACGGACATGCATAGCAACTCACATGATATTCAACAAAGAGTTGATGGCGTCCCCAGGAACATGGTTATCGCACAACAAGCAACTTAATAAGAGATAAAGTGCATAAGTACATATTCAATAACACAATAGTTTTTAAGGCTATTTTGTCCCATGAGCTATATATTGCAAAGGAGAATGATGGAAATTTAAAGGTAGCACTCAAGCAATTTACTTTGGAATGGCGGAGAAATACCATGTAGTAGGTAGGTATGGTGGACACAAATGGCATAGTGGTTGGCTCAAGGATTTTGGATGCATGAGAAGTATTCCCTCTCGATACAAGGTCTAGGCTAGCAAGGTTATTTGAAACAAACACAAGGATGAACGGTGCAGAAAAACTCACATAAAATACATATTGTAAACATTATAAGACTCTACACCGTCTTCCTTGTTGTTCAAAACTCAATACTAGAAATTATCTAGACTTTAGAGAGACCAAATATGCAAACCAAATTTTAGCAAGCTCTATGTATTTCTTCATTAATAGGTGCAAAGTATATGATGCAAGAGCTTAAACATGAGCACAACAATTGCCAAGTATCAAATTATTCAAGACATTTTAGAATTACTACATGTAGCATTTCCCGATTCCAACCATATAACAATTTAACGAAGAAGATTCAACCTTTGCCATGAATACTATGAGTAAAGCCTAAGGACATATTTGTCCATATGCAACAGCGGAGCGTGTCTCTCTCCCACACAATGTATGCAAGGATCCATTTATTCAAACAAAAACAAACCGACGCTCCAAGCAAAGTACATAAGATGTGATGGAATAAAAATATAGTTTCAGGGGAGGAACCTGATAATGTTGTCGATGAAGAAGGGGATGCCTTGGGCATCCCCAAGCTTAGACGCTTGAGTCTTCTTAATATATGCAGGGGTGAACCACCGGGGCATCCCCAAGCTTAGAGCTTTCACTCTCCTTGATCATATTGCATCATTTCCCTCTCTTGATCCTTGAAAACTTCCTCCACACCAAACTCGAAACAACTCATTAGAGGATTAGTGCATAATAAAAATTTATATGTTCAGAGGTGACATAATCATTCTTAACACTTCTGGACATTGCACAAAGCTACTGGACATTAATGGATCAAAGAAATTCATCCAACATAGCAAAAGAGGCAATGCGAAATAAAAGGCAGAATCTGTCAAAACAGAACAGTTCGTAAAGACGAATTTTAAAATGGCACCAAACTTGCTCAAATGAAAATTCCCAAATTGAATGAAAGTTGCATACATATCTGAGGATCACGCACGTAAATTGGCATAATTTTCTGAGCTACCTACAGAGAGGCAGGTCGAAATTCGTGATAGCAAAGAAATGCGATCACTGCGCAGTAATCCGAATCTAGTATGAACCTTACTATCAAAGACTTTACTTGGCACAACAATGCATAAAACTAAGATAAGGAGAGGTTGCTACAGTAGTAAACAACTTCCAAGACTCAAATATAAAATAAAAGTACTGTAGTAAAAACATGGGTTGTCTCCCATAAGCGTTTTTCTTTAACGCCTTTCAGCTAGGCGCAGAAAGTGCGTATCAAGTGTTATCAAGAGACGAAGTATCAACATCATAACTTGTTCTAATAATAGAATCAAAGGGTAACTTCATTCTCTTTCTAGGGAAGTGTTCCATACCTTTCTTGAGAGGAAATTGATATTTAATATTACCTTCCTTCATATCAATGATAGCACCAACAGTTCGAAGAAAAGGTCTTCCCGATATAATGGGACAAGATGCATTGCATTCAATATCCAAGACAACAAAATCAACGGGGACAAGGTTATTGTTAATGGTAATGCTAACATTATCAACTCTCCCCAAAGGTTTCTTTGTAGCATTATCAACAAGATTAACATCCAAATAACAATTTTTCAATGGTGGCAAGTCAAGCATATTATAAATCTTCTTAGGCATAACAGAAATACTTGCACCAAGATCACATAAAGCATTACAAACAAAGTCATTGACCTTCATCTTAATGATGGGCTCCCAACCATCTTCTAACTTTCTAGGAATAGAAGCTTCACGTTCTAATTTCTCTTCTCTAGCTTTTATGAGAGCATTTGTAATGTGTTTTGTGAAAGCCAAGTTTATAGCACTAGCATTAGGACTCTTAGCAAGTTTTTGCAAGAACTTTATAACTTCAGAGATGTGGCAATCATCAAAATCCAAACCATTATAATCTAAAGCAATGGGATCATCATCCCCAATGTTGGAAAAAATTTCAGCAGTTTTATCACGAAGCGGTTTCAGCGAGTTTTAGCAGTTTTTTGCAGTTTTACAGGCTTTGCATTAGGAGTAGAAGCATTGCCAACACCAATTATTTTACCATTGATAGTAGGAGGTGCAGCAACATGTGAATCATTAACATTACTAGTGGTGGTAATAGTCCAAACTTTAGCTACATTATTCTCTTTAGCTAGTTTTTCATTTTCCTCTCTTTCCCACCTAGCATGCAATTCAACCATTAATCTTATATTCTCATTAATTCTAACTTGGATGGCATTTGCTGTAGTAACAGTTTTATTTTCAATATCCTCAGGTTTAGCAGCCATTTTATTAATTAAAGAAGATTGTGATGCAGACATGTATGAGATTCGGTTTTCAGCATTTGCAAGTTTAGTTTGCAACCCAGAAATCTCCATATTCAAATTTTCAAGTTGATTTCCTATTTTCTTCAACAAGGTAGATTGTTCATTCATGGTTTTAGTAAACAATTTGTTTTGCTCATATTGTGATTGCATAAAGCTCTTGGTGGATCTTTCAATTTCTAACATCTTTTCCTCATTAGGTGAAACATATCTACCATAAGAGTTACCATTAGCAGGATATGGCCTAGAATTATTGTAATTGTTATCTTTAATGAAATTTATATCAACATGTTCTTTTTGGGCAACCAATGAAGCTAATGGAACATTATTAAGATCAACATTAGTCCTACCATTCACAAGCATAGACATAATAGCATCAATCTTATCACTCAAGGAGGAGGTTTCTTCGACAGAATTTACCTTCTTACCTTGTGGAGCTCTTTCCGTGTGCCATTCAGAGTAACTAATCATCATATTATCAAGAAGCTTTGTTGCTTCACAAAGAGTTATGGACATAAAGGTACCTCCAGCAGCTGAATCCAATAGGTTCCGCGAAGAAAAGTTCAGTCCTGCATAAAAGGTTTGGATGATCATCCAAGTAGTCGATCCATGGGTTGGGCAATTTTTAACCAAGGATTTCATTCTTTCCCAAGCTTGTGCAACATGCTCATTATCCAATTGTTTAAAATTCATTATGCTACTTCTCAAAGATATAATTTTAGCAGGGGATAATATCTACCAATAAAAGCATCCTTGCATTTAGTCCATGAATCAATACTATTCTTAGGCAGAGATAGCAACCAATCTTTAGCTCTTGCTCTTAATGAGAAAGGGAACAATTTTAATTTTATAATGTCACCATCTACATCTGTATACTTTTGCATTTCACACAATTCAACAAAATTATTGAGATGGGCAGCAGCATCATCAGAACTAACACCGAGAAAATTGCTCTCGCATAACAAGATTCGATAAAGCGAGGTTTAATTTCAAAGAATTCTCGTTGTAGTAGCAGGTGGAGCAATAGTTGTGCATAAGAAATCATTATCGTTTGTGGTTGTGAAGTCACACAACTTAGTATTTTCAGGAGTGGCCATTTTAGCAGTAGTAAATAAAGCAAACTAGATAAAATAAATGCAAGAAACTAATTTTTTTGTGTTTTTGATATAGAGAACAAGACAGTAAATAATGTAAAGCTAGCAACTAATTTTTTTGTGTTTTGATATAATGCAGCAAACAAAGTAGTAAATAAAATAAAGCAAGACAAAAACAAAGTAAAGAGATTGGATTGTGGAGACTCCCCTTGCGAGCGTGTCTTGATCTCCCCGGCAACGGCGCCGGAAATTTAGCTTGATGACGCGTAAAGCACACGCCCGTTGGGAACCCCAAGTGGAAGGTGTGATGCGTACGGCAGCAAGTTTCCCTCGATAAGAAACCAAGGTTTATTGAACCAGGTAGGAGCCAAGAAGCACGTTGAAGGTTGATGGCGGCGGGATGTAGTGCGGCGCAACACCGGGGATTCCGGCGCCAACGTGGAACCTGCACAACACAACCAACGTACTCTGCCCCAACGAAACGGTGAGGTTGTCAATCTCACCGGCTTGTTGTAACAAAGGATTAGATGTATAGTGTGGATGATGATTGTTTGCAGAAAATAGTAGAACAAGTATTGCAGTAGATTGTATTCGATGTAAAAGAATGGACCGGGGTCCACAGTTCACTAGAGGTGTCTCTCCCATAAGATAAATAGCATGTTGGGTGAACAAATTACGAGTCGGGCAATTGACAAATAGAGAGGGCATGACCATGCACATACATGATATGATGAGTATTGTGAGATTTAATTGGGCATTACGACAAACTACATAGACCGCTATCCAGCATGCATCTATGCCTAAAAAGTCCACCTTAAGGTTATCATCCGAACCCCTTCCAGTATTAAGTTGTAAACAACGAGACAATTGCATTAAGTATGGTGCGTAATGTAATCAATAACTACATCCTTGGACATAGCATCAATGTTTTATCCCTAGTGGCAACGACACATCCTCAACCTTAGAACTTTACGTCACTTGTCCCGGATTTAATGGAGGCATGAACCCACTATCGAGCATAAATACTCCCTCCTGGAGTTAAGAGCAAAAACTTGGCCGAGCCTCTACTAATAATGGAGAGCATGCAAGATCATAAACAACACATAGGTAATAGATTGATAATCAACATAACATAGTATTCTCTATCCATCGGATCCCGACAAACACAACATATAGAATTACGAGATAGATGATCTTGATCATGTTAGGCAGCTCACAAGATCCGACAATGAAGCACATGAGGAGAAGACAACCATCTAGCTACTTGCTATGGACCCATAGTCCAGGGGTGAACTACTCACTCATCACTCCGGAGGCGACCATGGCGGTGAAGAGTCCTCCGGGAGATGATTCCCCTCTCCGGCAGGGTGCCGGAGGCGATCTCCTGAATCCCCCGAGATGGGATTGGCGGCGGCGGCGTCTCAGTAAGGTTTTCCGTATCGTGGCTCTCGGTACTGGGGGTTTCGCGACGGAGGCTTTAAGTAGGCGGAAGGGCAGGTCAAAGGGCGTCACGAGGGGCCCACACCACAGGGCCGCGCGGCCAGGGGCCGAGCCGCGCCGCCCGGTGTCCGGCCACCTCGTGGCCCCACTTCGTCTATCCCTCGGTCTTCGGAAGCTTCGTGCAAAAATAGGACCCCGGGCGTTGATTTCGTCCAATTCGAGAATATTTCCTTTGTAGGATTTACGAAACCAAAAACGAGCACAAAACGACAATCGGCTCTTCGGCATCTTGTTAATAGGTTAGTGCCGGAAAATGCATAAATACGACATATAATGTGTATCAAACATGTAGATATCATCAATAATGTGGCATGGAACATAAGAAATTATCGATACGTCGGAGACGTATCAGGGACAAGCGAGGTCTAAGCTTGGGGGGAGTTGATACGTCCATTTTGCATCACTATTTTGTATCATAATTTACTGTTATTCATTGATATATTTCATATTGAGAGATGATACTTATGTTATTTCACCTATTTTGCATGTTTCGTGATTATTGGAGAATTACTCACCGGAGTCAGGATTCTGCTGGAAAAAGCACCGTCAGGATACAGTATTTCTGAAGATCAACAATTGACGGAAAATATACCGAAGCTCCTATTTTTCCAGATGACGGAGCCAGCCAAAAGGGGAGGCCGAGGAGGGCCACCATGGGCCCCCCATAGGCCGGCGCGGGCTCCACCCTGGCCACGCCGACATGTGGGGAGGGGGCCCACGACCCCCCTCGGCCATCGCCCTTTCACGTACTTCATCTCCCGAGAACCCTAAAGCGAGGGGGACATAGAGAATAAACACAGCCGCCTCTGCGGGGCAGAGAAACACCAGAGAGAAAAGAGCTCTCCGGCAGGCTGAAATCCACCGGGGAAATTCCCCCCCGGAGGGGGAAATCTTCGCCATCGTCACCGTCATCGAGCTGGACTTCATTGGGATCATCATCATCATCATCTCCTCCACCGCCGACACCATCATCTCCACCGCTGCACCTCGTCTCCGCTGTAACATCTAGGGTTGAATCTTGATTATTTCATAGGGGAAACACTCCCGGTATTGATTACTCCTCGTTATTGATGCTATTGAGTGAAACCATTGAACCAAGGTTTATGTTCAGGTTGTTATTCATCATCATATCACCTCTGATCATGTTCCATATGATGTCTTGTGAGTAGTTCGTTTAGTTCTTGAGGACATGGGTGAAGTCTAAATGTTAGTAGTGAACTATGTTGAGTAATATTTAATGGTTTGATATTTAAGTTGTGGTGTTATTCTTCTAGTGGTGTCATGTGAACGTCGACTACATGATACTTCACCTTTATGGGCCTAGGGGAATGCATCTTGTATTCGTTTGCCAATTGTGGGGTTACCGGAGTGACGACAACTCTGAACCCCCGTTGGTATATCGATGCATGAGGGATAGCAGGATCTCAGAGTTTAAGGTTGTGGTTAGATTTATCTTAATTACTTTCTTGTATTTGCGGATGCTTGCAAGGGGTTTAATCACAAGTATGTATTAGTCCTAGGAAGGGCGGTGCATTAGCATAGTTTCACCCACACAACACTTATCAAAACAATGAAGATTAATCAACTATATGAAGCGAAAGCACTAGACTAAATTCCCGTGTGTCCTCAAGAACGTTTGGTCATCATAAGTAAACAAACCGGCTTGTCCTTTGTGCTAAAAAGGATTGGGCCACTCGCTGCAATTCTCGCATTTTACTTACTTGTACTTTATTTATCTGCTATATCAAAAACCCCTGAAAACTTGTCTTTGAGCATTTACAGTGAATCCTTCATCGAAACTGCTTGTCAACACCTTCTGCTCCTCGTTGGGTTCGACACTCTTATTTATCGAAAGTACTAAGATACACCCCCTATACTTGTCGGTCATCAATCACGGGGTGATGGCAGCGGAGGAACACGACGATGAAGTGGATGATAACTTGTATGACGCAACGAGATCTCTCGATTGGTCCCTGTCTCCAATGCAACAACTCTCAACCCTGCAAGATATTCGCAACTCCACACACTTGCGCACGTAGCCGCCGACCACGAAGCGGTAAGTTGCAACCTTCTAATTCCCAATGGAGCAGATCACACAAGACTTGAACATGATCTACACAATATCAAGCAATATGGTGTAGGGAATTCAATAGTTTTGCAGAGCAAACAACTAATAACTAGGGTTTATCTTAAACGTGGTCTAAAACAGCTAGGGGGGCGTCCTGGGCACTTATATAGGCGTCCGGGACGACTTCTGGTCGAAAAGATACAAGAATAACCGACCCAGAATAAATCTGGTCGAGACAGACTCGAACATGGCCGGTCTGGGGGCCGGTCGACCGGGCCTGGGACCGGGCTGGCCGGTTTAAACCGGGCCAGGGACCGGATGACAACCGGGCTTCGGAATTGTGGCGCAGTAACCCGCCCGGTTGCAGTCAGCGGGGAGCCCGGTTGGCGCCGGGGTGGATGCGGTCTGGCACCCGGTTGGACCGGGCCAGCGACCGGGCGCGCCGGCGTGGCGGCCGGTCTGACCGGGTGCTGGGCCGGCCTGGACTTCGTCTTCTCCTCTAGCGCATGCCTCGCTCTCCTCCCTCGCGCGCCCATGAGATATCTTCATGTCCAGCTCCTTGTCAACCTCCACGTCCATCTTTACGTCCAGCTGCTCCTCTCCTCCTCGTGCGATGCTTGTCTCCTCTTCATACCTGATGATACATAAGTAATAGGATTTAGGTAGTATAAAATTCTCATCAATCAAAGTATCGTTTAGGAACAAGTTCACCTGTTGTTTAAGTAGCTTCGCACGAGCTCGTGTCATTGGTCCAATCCTGACTTCATTGGACTTGAGCTTCACAGCAGGTTCATCTTCAGTTGGTAATGACGGAGGTGGTAGTGAGGTAGGGATGTCCTCATCAAAGAGTCGATGACGACTCTTCCCCAAGGGGGGGGGGAGATGATGCAGCCCCGCTCAAGGACGGAACTACATCATGCCCACCTTATCCCCCAAGTGGAACAAGGATTCGAGTTCAAGTGCAAACTACCCATGACAAGGTGAACTCCCTCCTCTCTACGCTTGACCTAGACCCATCCCCGAATGGAATGCTACCTCATGTCAACGCCTACGTGTCATTAGGTACATGGTTCATCAAGGATACGAGGAGGAGGAAGCCCCATTGCTCATGGGAGAAGAGGAGAAGATCAAGGGAGAAGAAGAGAATGGAGAGAAGAAGGGGAATAGGCCTGGCCGGTCATACCGGCCACCTGGGCCGGTCATACCGGCCCCTACCAAGACCCATCCCAGGCTCCAACGTCTCACAACACGAAGAAACGGAACCAGGAGCTCTGGCCGGTATGACCGGCCCTGGCAGCCGGTATGACCGGCCCACCCGGTATGACCGGGCTCCCCAGCCGGTATGACCGGCCGACCCTCTTCCAGCAGCTATGGGCGAAACCAGGAGGTCTGGCCGGTCGTACCGGGTCCCCTGCCCGTAATGACCGGGTGGCATCGGGCTGAAGCGTTTTGACTCAATCCCAACCGTCCATCTTTACATATAGACTTAAGTTATCTTGTGTGTAATGTCCCTTATGCCCTTGGACGAAATCTGGCCTATATGTATCTCTTTCCCCTCCCCAAATTAGGGTTAGACAAGATTTTGCTTAGACTCATGAGCTTTGTCTCCCTAGAACTATGTTCTTTGTATCAAGGCACTCTTGAGGGATCTCTACTCTTCATGGATGATTCAAGACTTCTACCTCTTTCATCCAAGTTCTAGTTGGATCTCCATCACCAATCTCTCACTTCTTAGATTCTACCCAAGGGTCTCTCTAAGAAGTGGTTCTATTGGCTTGGTCTAACCTACCAAGGGAGTAAATTTGGTTTGTGTTGGGTTGTGTGTGTTTTGATTTGTGTTTTGTGTGTGTTCTTCCCCTTTTCGCCCTTTCCCCATCCACACACTTGGTCAAATTCGTGAGATCTGGGCAAACCCTAGCCCTTAGGCCTCATCAAATGGTATCAAGAGCTCTTGGTTAGGACCAATTTGACCCCCACCATCCCCAATTTCACCCCTTCAAGAAATTCGAAAATCCCCAAAAAATAGCCCTAATTTTCCTTTTGTTGGATCTGCAATTTTGTTGAGTTTTCAGTGGTTTTGGTCCATTAATTTCGTTTCCCTAGTGTTGATCTACTATTTCCCCCACTTTCTAGCCCCAAATTTTTCGTTTCCGTCGATTTTGGGTCAAATCCCCTCAAGAACAGCTTCAATTCGAGCCCGACCGGTCATACCGGCCCCAGGACCCGGTCTAACCAGCCCACCCGGTCATACCGGCCCCAGGACCCGGTACAACCGGCCTGCACAGGGAAAGGTCCTTCAAAAGCTGTTTTGGCCCAAAAAATTTCGCCCTAACTTGTGTTTCTTGTTCCGTTTTGAGTGCCTTTGTTGTGACATTAACCCGCAGCCACGAAGCCCGCGAAGACAACCTCGGCACCCCGAACGAGCTAACGTACACTTGCCTCCACCAACATATTGCAAGTTGTGTGTTCATCACCGCCTTACCACCGTTGAGGTATAACTTGCACCACCATTATAACCCTCTTCCTTTTGCGATCTATCCTATCGAGCATTACTTGTCAAGTGTTGAGAGACATTGCACGTGGCCCCGTTGTGAGGTGTGTGTGTAGTGTGGAGTAAATCTTATAAGCAAAACTCGTGTGGCAAAATAGCAAAAGCGAGGCTAACGCTAACATGGTGCGAGAAAAAGCCCGGAAAAACACAAAAAGAGTTCAAGTGCCACCATAGATACAAAAGAGTGTCAAGTGCCACCAAATACAAAAGAGGAAAAGCTTTTAAGCAAAAGAGAGAAAAGAGAAGAGAGGCCACGTGCAAATCTTGGTGTCTCTCCGTTTGCAACCAAAGCTCTGCCTCTCCTTGTGTTAGTGTGACACCGAGCACCCTTGCTAATGGGTTCTTGTATTTATTCCGCTCGTTCCTTGGTCGCACTAACCCCATTCTTCTCGTGTCTGAGTTCCACATCATTCCGTGTTAGTAGTGATCATCGCTTTGGCATTTGATTTTTGGATTTCACCCACTCTTTACAATAACACTTGATTTCGGAATTCATCATTTGGTTTTCCACCACCCTCACCTACCACCATATGCTAGCTTTTGCGTGTGTTTTTTGGTGTGTGTAACCCCAACACAAATTGAATTATCTCTTGGTTTAGTTAGTTGACCCAATTCTATCACTTCAAGGTGAGACTTGACGGTAGTTCCTTCCACTAACATCCACCATATAGCTTTGTCGTGCTAACATGGATAGTGAAGAAGAGGATATGGAGGACTACATGGACTACTACGAGGAGGATACCTCCGCAAGCTCCGCGGATGTGGAAGAGCATGTGGAGCTCGACACCAACTATGGCCCCGCAAGCACCGCGGATGTGGAAGAGCATGTGGAGCTCGACACCAACTATGGCTCCGCAAGCATCGCGGACATGACCGACATCGAGGAGCTCTACATCGACAATGGCTCGACAAGCATGGACGGCATGGTGGAGCAACACCACGAGTATGACATTGACACCATGGTGGAGCCTCACCTCGACTCCACCATGAATACTACCGGTGCTACCAAGTACCCCCGCTTGGCCAATGGAGCTACATATGAAGATAGAGGATCCTCAAGATGGCGCCACCACGAGAGTGCTTATACACATGATCATCTACATCGAGCTCGTCATCGGGATCATCAAGAGCGTCCCCAACACGATCGTCATCGACACTCCTCTCCGAGCTCAACAAGGCGCCGACAACAACATGCCAAGGCACGTGAGCCATCTCCTAGGCATGCGGAGGACCGTCATCGACACACACCATCTCATGATAGTCATCGACCACTACCACCTCATGGTCTCCATCGACATACGTCCCCACATGATCTTCGCCGCCACAAGCCACCTCATGATCGCCATCGACCAACACCATCCAAGGATCTTCGACGACACCCATCAAGACATGGTGATGAGGCACGAAGACGGGAGCCTCGACATGAAGGCAACAAACACCATCCTAGGGTGCATACCACTCCAAGGGTAGAGAGGGCACTTCAAGAGGACCTTCCTAGTAAGGCAACTTCTACCTCTTGTGCCACCACCACAATGGCCCATACCTCGTCATATGCCTATGGACTCCGATGCTACAAGTGCAAGCAACAAGGCCACCTTCCACGGGAATGTCCCAATCTCCTATGTGAGGTGTGCAAGGCCAAGGGTCACATGGCGTGGCAATGCACAACGCCAAGCGCCGAGATGCTCCACTTCGACGAGCCACAAACCCAAGCCACCAAGAAGCCTATGACGCCCACACTTCAAGATGAAGACCGACAAGGCAAACTCAAGGGTGAAGTTGATCCGAGCTTAGCTCTCAATGACACTATGGCGCCACCGCTTGAGGATGACTTGGGAGGCGATGGAGTTGAGAAGGGTGAGCATGGGATTATCCCTTCACCAATGGAGGCGTTGGGAGATGAGAAAATCGAGCCTACTCCTATATGCTTGATTGATGAGTTGGTACATATCCCATGTGAGCATGAGAGCCACTTAGCCCACTTGATCGCTAGCGATAGTGAGTTGAGCGACTTCCACCCCATATGTGAGATTGAGTGCTTCCAATTGGAGGATATAAGTGAGACACCGAGTGAGTGGCGAGAGGTAGTTGATAGGTCCATGGAGGCCATCGCATTTGCTAATACCTTACCCTCTCCTCTTTTGTGTTTCCTCATGTTGCACTAGGTTCCATCGATGTTGGAGTGCCGATGATGGACAAAAAGATGTACATGGTGCAAAAAGATCACATCACACCATGCTTATATGAAGATGACGATGTCAACCATGTGGAGCATACAACTACCACAATACCTACATCAAATGAGTCGGACTACCAAGGTAAAACCAAAGGTATTGATGAGACCATGATCCCCCTCGTGGACATGAGAAATGATGAATTGTTTCCTCTTGCTTTCAATATGAGGACAACTTGCTCTTTCACATGTGTTGTTGACAATGATGACATTAGCTTCCGCATGCTTTGCCCAAAATGTTTGCACTATTCCATTATCCTTGCATCCAAGATTGTGAACAATTGCTCTTTCTTATGCTTGGTATGCAAGAATGCTTATTACATTGTTCATGAGAAGGCCCCCATAGCCTTTTCAATTTTGGAAGATGCAAATTTACCACATGCCACAAATGCACCATCATGCCATCTGCACACTCGCCATGAATTTTACAAAACCTTGATTGACACTAATGGTGATGTGCTGATAGGGCAAAGGAGGCCGATCTTTCGATGAGAGTATGATAGCGTTGATTTGTTGGTGGAGTTCGTGCTTGACGATCCGACTACACGTGCAAAGCTCGTGCGCCAATGCAATCGCTAGGACAATCTCCGGGAGTTACTGATCTTGCGGATGCACGATCAACCTGACCAGCGAGGGTCTTAATTCCTACATGAAATCGAGAACAAGTAAGAACTAATATTGCAATCAGAATATTGAGGATGAAGGATGAAAGCTTTGTTGAATAAGGTGGGATTCCGAATAGTCGGTCTTGTTCTGGGCGTTGGCCTCAAAAGAAGTACACGAGAGTTGCAACAATGGCTAACTTTTAGTCTAATCAAAATCCGAGTCTAAACGTGACGGCTATGGGGGTATTAAAGGAGGAAAAGGTGGGGTTTCGACCAGCCATACGTATGGTGGCCGAACCAAACCCTAGAAGGCCTTTTCCCCTTCAATACGGACTCTAAAAAGTGGCTGACTTAATTCCTGCGAAAATGACATGGGCCTGACCCAAAACTAAAGGTGACGCAGCACCATATTATGCTATGGACGAAATTATGAAGTGGAGAACTCTATATTTCGTCCATGTCTTCATCTCTTTTTATGGTGGCTTCAAAGTTCTGAAATCTCCACTTGTGGCGTCATCTTCAATCCCCAAGTGCTTGCTGCCATCTCCTCCATGTGTGATCATGCTCCAATGCTTGTCCTCCTCATCCATGCTAGGTCCATCATTCTTCAGAGTAACAAACATATCTGATTTAGGCAGTGATACGTCTCCGACGTATCGATAATTTCTTATGTTCCATGCCACATTATTGATGATATCTACATGTTTTATACACATTATATGTCGTATTTATGCATTTTCCGGCACTAACCTATTAACGAGATGCCGAAGAGCCGATTCTTTGTTTTCTGCTGTTTTTGGTTTAGAAATCCTAGTAAGGAAATATTCTCAGAATCGGACGAAATCAATGCTCAGCATCCTATTTTTCCACGAAGCTTCCAGAACACCCGAGAGCCACCAGAGGGGAGCCCTGGTGGGCCCAGATGATAGGGTGGCGCGGCCAGGGCCTGGGCCGCGCCCCCTGTTGTGTCATCGCCTCGTTGACCTTCCGACTCCGCCTCTTCGCCTATTTAAAGGTCCCTGACCTAAAACCTCGAGACGGAAAAGCACGGTACGAGAAACCTTCCAGAGCCGCCGCCATCGCGAAGCCAAGATCTGGGGGACAGGAGTCTCTGTTCCAGCACGCCGCCGGGACGGGGAAGTGCCCCCGGAAGGCTCCTCCATCGACACCACCGCCATCTTCATCAACGCTGCTGTCTCCCATGAGGAGGGAGTAGTTCTCCATCGAGGTTCGGGGCTGTACCGGTAGCTATGTGGTTAATCTCTCTCCTATGTACTTCAATACAATAATCTCATGAGCTGCCTTACATGATTGAGATTCATATGATGATGCTTGTAATCTAGATGTCATTGTGCTAGTCAAGTGGATTTTACTTATGTGATCTTCGGAGACTCCTTGTCCCACGTGTGTAAAGGTGACAGTGTGTGCACCGTGTGGTTCTCTTAGGCTATATTTCACAGAATACTTATTCGCTGTTATGAATGGCATAGTGAAGTGCTTATTTATATCTCTTTATGATTGCAATGTGTTTTGTATCACAATTTATATGTG
Organism: Lolium rigidum; assembly: GCF_022539505.1. Classification (NCBI taxonomy): domain Eukaryota; kingdom Viridiplantae; phylum Streptophyta; class Magnoliopsida; order Poales; family Poaceae; genus Lolium; species Lolium rigidum. The sequence continues at coordinate 88,639,810 of NC_061512.1, read as the reverse complement.
TGCTACTATAGTGATGTTATTAAAGTAGTTTATTCCTCCTGCACGGTGTAATGGTGACAGTGTGTGCATCGTGTAGTACTTGGCGTAGGCTATGATTGTGATCTCTTGTAGATTATGAAGTTAACTATTGCTATGATAGCATTGATGTGATCTATTCCTCCTTTCGTAGTGTGAAGGTGACAGTGTGCATGCTATGTTAGTACTTGGTTTGGTTATGTTGATATGTTATGCACTCTAAGGTTATTTAAATATGAACATTGAATATTGTGGAGCTTGTTAACTCCGGCATTGAGGGTTCGTGTAATCCTACACAATTGGTGGTGTTCATCATCCAACAAGAGGGTGTAGAGTCTAGCATCTATCTATTTATTCTGTTATGTGATCAATGTTGAGAGTGTCCACTAGTGAAAGTATGATCCCTAGGCCTTGTTCCTTAATACTGCTATCGCTGCTTGTTTACTATTTTACTGCATCTTTACTTCCTGCAATTTTACTACCATCAAGCTGCACGCCGACAAGCACTTTTACGGCGCTGTTACTACTGCTCATATTCATTCATACCACTTGTATTTCACTATCTCTTCGCCGAACTAGTGCACCTATTAGGTATGTTGGGGACACAAGAGACTTCTTGCTTTGTGGTTGCAGGGTTGCTTGAGAGGGATATCTTTGACCTCTTCCTCCCTGAGTTCGATAAACCTTGGGTGATCCACTTAAGGGAAACTTGCTGCTGTTCTACAAACCTCTGCTCTTGGAGGCCCAACACTGTCTACAAGAATAGAAGCACCCGTAGACATCAAGCACTTTTCTGGCGCCATTGCCGGGGAGGAAAGGTAAAAGGCACTCATACTACGGTCTCAGTAAAGTACTTTTCTGTTGCCGTTGTGTGTGTGCTCGAAGCTATTTCCTTTAGATCCTGCAATTGCATCTTTTTGTTTCTTGTTTACACTAGTTAGGCATAATGGACAACAATGAGCTTCTTATTCTATTTCCTGATTTAAGACATGGATGGTTTGATGCGAAAATTAAAAAACCTATGGAACATATTAGTATGAACGCTTTGAACACCATTGTTGCTAATGATATGGAAAATTCTAAGCTTGGGGAAGCTGGCTTTGATGAGCATGATATTTTTAGTCCCCCAAGCATTGAGGAGAAAATTTTCTTTGATGATACTTTGCCTCCTATTTATGATGATTATAATGATAGTAGTCTTTTAGTACCGCTTTGTTATGGAGGATAAATTTGATTATGATTACAATATGCCTCCTATATTTGATGATGAGAATAATGATGATAGCTACTTTGTTGAATTTGCTCCCACTACAACTAATAAAATTGATTATGCTTATGTGGAGAGTAATAATTTTATGCATGAGACTCATGATAAGAATGCTTTATGTGATAGTTATATTGTTGAGTTTGCTCATGTTGCTACTGAAAGTTATTATGAGAGAGGAAAATATGGTTGTAGAAATTTTCATGTTACTAAAACACCTCTCTATGTGCTGAAATTTTTGAAGCTACACTTGTTTTATCTTTCTATGCTTGTTGCATCATGCTTCATGAACTTGTTTATTTACAAGATTCCTTTTCATAGGAAGCATGTTAGGCTTAAATTTGTTTTGAATTTGCTTCTTGATGCTCTCTTTTGCTTCAACTACTATTTCTTGCCAGTGCATCATTAAAACTGCTGAGCCCATCTTAATGGCTATAAAGAAAGCACTTCTTGGGAGATAACCCATGTGTTTATTTTGCTATAGTACCTTTATTTTATATTTGAGTCTTGGACGTTGTTACTACTGTAGCAACCTCTCCTTATCTTAGTTTTGTTTCATTTGTTGAGCCAAGTAAAGTCTTTGATAGTAAGGTTCATACTAGATTTGGATTACTGCGCAGAAACAGATTTCTTGCTGTCACGAATCTGGGCCTAATTCTCTGTAGGTAACTCAGAAAAATCTGCCAATTTACGTGCATGATCCTCAGATATGTACGCAACTTTCATTCAATTTGGGCATTTTCATCTGAGCAAGTCTGGTGCCTCTTTAAAATTCGTCTTTACGGACTGTTCTGTTTTGATAGATTCTGCCTTTTATTTCGCATTGCCTCTTTTGCTATGTTGGATGAATTTCTTTGTTCCATTAACTTCCAGTAGCTTTGTGCAATGTCCAGAAGTGTTAAGAATGATTGTGTCACCTCTGAACATGTGAATTTTTGATTATGCACTAACCCTCTAATGAGTTGTTTCGATTTTGGTGTGGAGGAAGTTTTCAAGGGTCAAGAGAGGAGGATGATACAACGTGATCAAGAAGAGTGAAAGCTCTAAGCTTGGGGATGCCCCGGTGGTTCATCCCTGCATATTCCAAGAAGACTCAAGCATCTAAGCTTGGGGATGCCCAAGGCATCCCCTTCTTCATCGACAAATTTATCAGGTTCCTCCCTTGAAACTATATTTTTATTCGGTCACATCTTATGTACTTTACTTGGAGCGTCTGTTTGTTTTTGTTTTTTGTTTTTGTTTGAATAAATGCTTGTGTGGGAGAGAGACACGCTCCGCTGGTTCAAATGAACACATGTGTTCTTAGCTTTTAATGTTCATGGCGAAGGTTGAAACTGCTTCGTTAATTGTTATATGGTTGCAAACGGGAAATGCTACATGTAGTAATTGGTAAAATGTCTTGGATAATGTGATACTTGGCAATTGTTGTGCTCATGTTTAAGCTCTTGCATCATATACCTTGCACCTATTAGTGAAGAAATACATAGAGCTTGCTAAAATTTGGTTTGCATATTTGGTCTCTCTAAAGTCTAGATAATTTCTAGTATTGAGTTTTGAACAACAAGGAAGACGGTGTAGAGTCTTATAATGTTTACAATATGTCTTTTATGTGAGTTTTTCTGCACCGGTTCATCCTTGTGTTTGTTTCAAATAACCTTGCTAGCCTAAACCTTGTATCGAGAGGGAATACTTCTCATGCATCCAAAATCCTTGAGCCAACCACTATGCCATTTGTGTCCACCATACCTACCTACTACATGGTATTTCTCCACCATTCCAAAGTAAATTGCTTGAGTGCTACCTTTAAATTTCCATCATTCGCCTTTGCAATATATAGCTCATGGGACAAAATAGCCTTAAAAACTATTGTGGTATTGAATATGTACTTATGCACTTTATCTCTTATTAACTTGCTTGTTGTGCGATAACCATGCTCCTGGGGACGCCATCAACTCTTTGTTGAATATCATGTGAGTTGCTATGCATGTCCGTATTGTTTGAAGTAAGGGAGATTTACCACTCATTTAATGGTTAGAGCATGCATAATGTTAGAGAAGAACATTGGGACGCTAACTAAAGCCATGATCCATGGTGGAAGTTTCAGTTTTGGACATATATCCTCAATCTCATATGAGAACATTAATTGTTGCTACATGCTTATGCATTAAAGAGGAGTCCATTATCTGTTGTCTATGTTGTCCCGGTATGGATGTCTAAGTTGAGAATAATCAAAAGCGAGAAATCCAAATGCGAGCTTTCTCCTTAGACCTTTGTACATGCGGCATAGAGGTACCCCTTTGTGACACTTGGTTAAAACATGTGTATTGCGATGATAATCCTGGTAATCCGAGCTAATTAGGACAAGGTGCGGGCACTATTAGTATACTATGCATGAGGCTTGCAACTTGTAAGATATAATTTACATGATACATATGCTTTATTACTACCGTTGACAAAATTGTTTCATGTTTTCAAAACCAAAGCTCTAGCACAAATATAGCAATCGATGCTTTCCTCTTTGAAGGACCATTCTTTTACTTTTATGTTGAGTCGGTTCACCTATCTCTCTCCACCTCAAGAAGCAAACACTTGTGTGAACTGTGCATTGATTCCTACATACTTGCATATTGCACTTGTTATATTACTTTGCATTGACAATATCCATGAGATATACATGTTATAAGTTGAAAGCAACCGCTGAAACTTAATCTTCCTTTGTGTTGCATCAATACCTTTACTTTGATTTATTGCTTTATGAGTTAACTCTTATGCAAGACTTATTGATGCTTGTCTTGAAGTACTATTCATGAAAAGTCTTTGCTTTATGATTCAGTTGTTTACTCATGTCATTACCATTGTTTTGATCGCTGCATTCATTACATATGCTTACAATAGTATGATCAAGGTTATGATGGCATGTCACTCCGAAATTATCTTTGTTATCGTTTACCTGCTCGGGACGAGCGGGAACTAAGCTTGGGGATGCTGATACGTCTCCGACGTATCGATAATTTCTTATGTTCCATGCCACATTATTGATGATATCTACATGTTTTATACACATTATATGTCATATTTATGCATTTTCCGGAACTAACCTATTGACGAGATGCCGAAGAGCCGGTTGCTTGTTTTACTGTCTGTTTTTGGTTTCAGAAATCCTAGTAAGGAAATATTCTCGGAATCGGACGAAATCAATGCCCGGCATCCTATTTTTCCACGAAGCTTCAGAACACCCGAGAGCCGCCGGAGGGGGCCACGGTGGGCCCGGATGATAGGGCGGCGCGGCCGGGGCCGGGCGCGCCCCCTGTTGTGTCGTCGCCTCGTTGACCTTCAGACTCCGCCTCTTCGCCTATTTAAAGGTCCCCGACCTAAAACCTCGAGACGGAAAAGCCACGGTACGAGAAACCTTCCGGAGCCGCCGCCATCGCGAAGCCAAGATGCGGGGGACGGGAGTCTCTGTTCCGGCACGCCGCCGGGACGGGGAAGTGCCCCGGAAGGCTCCTCCATCGACACCACCGCCATCTTCATCAACGCTGCTTGTCTCCCATGAGGAGGGAGTAGTTCTCCATCGAGGCTCGGGGCTGTACCGGTAGCTATGTGGTTAATCTCTCTCCTATGTACTTCAATACAATAATCTCATGAGCTGCCTTACATGATTGAGATTCATATGATGATGCTTGTAATCTAGATGTCATTGTGCTAGTCAAGTGGATTTTACTTATGTGATCTCCGGAGACTCCTTGTCCCACGTGTGTAAAGGTGACAGTGTGTGCACCGTGTGGGTCTCTTAGGCTATATTTCACGAGAATACTTATTCAGCTGTTATGAATGGCATAGTGAAGTGCTTATTTATATCTCTTTATGATTGCAATGTGTTTTGTATCACAATTTATACTGTGTGCTACTCTAGTGATGTTATTAAAGTAGTTTATTCCTCACTGCACGGTGTAATGGTGACAGTGTGTGCATCGTGTAGTACTTGGCGTAGGCTATGATTGTGATCTCTTGTAGATTATGAAGTTAACTATTGCTATGATAGTATTGATGTGATCTATTCCTCCTTTCGTAGTGTGAAGGTGACGGTGTGCATGCTATGTTAGTACTTGGTTTGGTTATGTTGATCTGTCATGCACTCTAAGGTTATTTAAATATGAACATTGAATATTGTGGAGCTTGTTAACTCCGGCATTGAGGGTTCGTGTAATCCTACACGAGTTAGTGGTGTTCATCATCCAACAAGAGAGTGTAGAGTCTAGCATCTATCTATTTATTCTGTTATGTGATCAATGTTGAGAGTGTCCACTAGTGAAAGTATGATCCCTAGGCCTTGTTCCTAAATACTGCTATCGCTGCTTGTTTCTTGTTTTTCTGCATCTTTACTTCCTGCAATATTACTACCATCAACTGCACGCCTGACAAGCACTTTTACGGTGCCATTACTACTGCTCATATTCATTCATACCACTTGTATTTCACTATCTCTTCGCCGAACTAGTGCACCTAT
>NC_061512.1:88477449-88633924 GCF_022539505.1 Lolium rigidum | reverse complement strand
CCACCCACCCGATTTCGTCCCTAGAAAATTTTCCAAAAAAAAATCCCCAAAAATAGCCCCAAATTGCCTCTTGACCGATCTGTGATTTGGTTGCGTTTTGAGTGGTTTTGGTCCGTGGATTTGGTGTTGTTGTGCTTGATCTACTATTTCCCCAACTTTGAGCCTCCAATTCCATCGTTTCCCTTCGATTTGGTCGATTTGGTTTTGGTTTGGGGAAGAACAGGAGAGAGAAAACTCAAAATCGTGAAACCCGGTTTCGAGCCCGGTCAACCGGGCCACAGACCGGACGACCCGGCGCAGAACCCGGTCCGACCGGCCGGCCAACCGGACACGCCGGTCCAGGAGCCGGTCCAACCGGGCCCCAGACCGGGCGCATCTTCGCGCCCCTTCGACCTCGACATCCGGCGATCTCCACCACCACCACCACCACCACCACCACCATCGCAGGTATAACTTGCAGCTTTCACCTTGTAACCCCTCTTCCTTTTGCGATCTATCCCATCGAGCATTGCTTGTCTAGTGTTGCGAGACATTGCACGTGGCCCCGCATTGTGAGGTGTGTGTGTAGCGTTGAGTAAGGCACCCAAGCAAACACTCGTGTGGCAAGATAGCAAAAGCGAGGCTAACGCTAACATAGTGCGTGAAAAAGCCCCAAAAACACAAAAAGAGTGCGAGTAGCACCATACATCCATACATCCATACATCCATACGCCCATACATACAAACGAGTGCAAAGTGCCAACATATACAAAAGAGAAAAAGCTTTTAAGCAAAGAGAGATACGAGAAGAGAGGTCACGTGTGAATCTAGTTGTCTCTTCCTTTGCAACCAAAGCTTTGCCTCTCCTTGTGTTAGTGTGACACCGAGCATCCGTACATACACTTTTCCGCTCACTTTTGGTTGCACTAACCTCGCTTATCTCGTGTGTGTGTTCCACAACCTTTTCCGTGTTTATAGTGATCTTCACATCGACATTTGGATTTTTGGACCTTACCCACTTTTAACAACATACTCGATCTTGGATTTGTCTTTTGGCTTTCCACAACACTCGCCTAACACCATATTTGCTAGCTTTTGCGTGTGGTTTTGCGTGTGTCCCCGATACACTTGATCTTGCTTTCGGCTTGGTGGATTGCCTCAATACTATCTTACCTTGGTAAGAGTGCGAGGTAGTCTCCTTCCACTAACATACACAACCTAGTGCTTGTCTTTGTATCATGGATAGGAGCGGAGATGATGCAAGGGAGGGAGAGATCCTCCGCAACACCGAGTGGTTGGCTACTCAACACAACCTATGGACGCAACGCCAAGAGTTCAAGGAGCAACTCACCCTCTTCGAGACGCGCATCGATGAGCAATACGATGAAGTGGCACACAACTTCTCCGTGGTGAACCAAGATTTGGCTCTCCTTCGCGAAGCTACGGACAATTTGAATGGTCAAATGGCGGCCAATGATGCGAACATGGAGCGACGCATGGATAGCCTCGAGCGCGCCATCACCAACTTGGGTCGTCATCGTCGACACCGCTCTACTTCATCATCCTCAAGCTCATCACAAGATTACTACTCTCATGGTCACCGTTCGTCCTCAAGCTCCTCCTCAAGGCATGAAGACCATCATCGACCGCATCGCTCACACGCTCGTCATGAAGACTCTCGCTCCAACTCTAGGCGAGGAGAAATACATCGCCATGCTCGTCCTCAAGAACGTCCTCCACAAGATCGTCCGCAACCGGATGGCCATGCCCACCATGGGCGTGACGGCCACCCACATGACAACGTCTTCCACAACATGGAGCCACATGGTGATGCTCAAGGCCATGAACATCAAGACCAACCGAGGCGTGATCTTCGCAATCATCCTCGCCATGACCAACGTGGAAGAGGAGAACAACCACATGAGCAAGACGAGAGGGCCATCTTTGGGCGTCGCCAACCACCTCGTCAAGATCTTCAACAACCTCGTCAAGATCTTCAACCACATCCTCACCGTGAACCAAGTGAAGCAAGTGTGCACCTCCAACGCCAACCCAATGCTATGGTTGGCCGTAGAAGACCTCCTATTCCTCCTCAAGCCGCAAGAGATGAAGGTGCCCCTCCTAGGCGAAGAAACTTGGAGGATGAAGAGAACATGTTTGGAAGACTCAAGTTCACCATGCCAAAGTTCAAGGGAGAAGAAGATGCCGAGGCCTACCTCTCATGGGCACTCAAGGTGGACAAGATATTCCGCATCCACAACTACTCCGGTGCCAAGAAGGTGGCTATGGCGTCGCTTGAGTTCGAGGACTACGCAAACACTTGGTGGGAGCAAGTCCTCACTCTCCGAGAAGAGAAGGGTGAACCTCCAATTGCAACTTGGGAAGAAATGAAGAAAGAAATGCATGCTCGCTTTGTGCCCACGCACTACATGACCGACCTCTTCAACAAGCTCCAAAAGTTGAAGCAAGGAACCAAGACCGTCGAGGAGTTCTACAAGGAGATGGAGCTCACTATGATGCGAGCCAACATCCAAGAGTCCGATGACCAAACCATTGCTCGTTTCTTCAACGGCCTCAACTATCCCATCAAGCGAATTGTGGAGTTCCAACCTTACTCCAACATGGTTGAGTTGGTCCATCAAGCGTCGAAGGCCGAGCGCCAAGTGATTGAGGACATCAAGTACTCCAAGGCCAAGACCTACTTCTCCTCCAAGCTCGCTACATCGACTCCTCCTACTACATCGACTACTCATGCTACAAGTGCCAAGGCCGACGTGTCCTCTACAACATCCAAGAAACCGACTATCCAAAGTCGCATGAAGCAAACGGTCTCCTCCACCGCCTCCTCTAAGGCATCCACGGGACCCTCTAGTGTCACTTGCTTCAAGTGTGGCACCCAAGGTCACAAGTCTTTTGAGTGCAAGAACACCAAGGTCATGATCACTATGGAGAATGGTGATATCGAGACGCTTGATGAGGATGAATATGAAGCCCTTGTGCAAGCCGCCGTGGAAAGTGAAGAAGCTTATGAGCAAGAATGTGGAGAAGATCCTCTCCTATGTGAGCATGACCCAAGTCCCTCACTTGTGGTTACAAGGGTGCTAACTACGCAACCCCATGATGTGGAAGAACAACGGTGCAACATCTTCCAAACCCGTGCCGGAATTGGTGGCAAGTCGATCAAGGTCATCATAGACGGTGGAAGTTGCCATAACCTTGCAAGCACCGAGTTGTGTGAGAAGCTCCACCTCACTCTCCGCAAGCATCCTCACCCTTACCATATCCAATGGTTGAGTGACAAGGGCAACGTCAAGATACAACATACCGTCACCGTCAATTTCAAGATTGGACCTTATGAGGATACTATTGAGTGTGACGTGGTACCCATGACGGTGTGCCACATGTTGCTTGGCCGCCCTTGGCAATATGATAAGAAGGCTATACATGATGGACTCTCCAACACATACACCTTCAAGGTCAACGACAAGAAGTTCGAGTTGCGCCCCATGACTCCTAGTCAAATCATCGCCGACAACGCGAAGGCTCTAGCGAGGGCACAACACCACTTCCACCATAGTGAGTTGAGAGGTGAGGGAGCAACCCACCAAATGGAGAGTGAGCGCCACAAGCCATATATGAATGAGTGAAAGAGTGTCCTCCTAGCCACCAAAAGCGAGTGGAGAGAAGTGCAAGCAAACCCATCCACCATATTGCACTACGTCCTCATTTGCAAGGGACCGTCATCGGAGACTAACGACTTAACCACAATTCCTTCGTCTTTGTTGTCTATTTTGAAGGAGTTCCAAGATGTCTTCCCCGACGAGCTTCCTCATGGACTTCCACCGCTTCGGGGCATCGAGCACCGCATCGACCTCATACCCGGCGCTCCGCTTCCAAACCGTGCCGCCTACCGCACCAACCCCGAAGAGACAAAGGAGATCCAACACCAAATACAAGACCTCCTCGCTAAAGGGTACGTTCGAGAAAGCCTTTGATGTAGCCCCGCCTAGCGTCGAAACTACATCATGGCCAACGTTTCCCCCAAGAGAACCAATGACCCGAGACCGAGTGAAGTCCATACATGATAAGGTGAATTCACTCCTCTCTACACTTGAACTCGACATAACCTTGGACGGATTGCTACCTCATATCTATGTCTATGTGTCATTAGGTACCAATCTCGCCAAGGACCCAAAGGGAGCGTCAAGGAGCCGAGGAGAGGGAAGCCACATGGTTCATGGAAGAAGAAGAAGAAGAAGAAGGGAAGACCAAAGAGAAGGAGAAGAAGTGCTCCAGCCGCCGGCCACAGCACAGGCCGGCACTGCCGCCCTGATGAGGACATGATTACCTGCGATTTGAAGGCATATCTTGGTGAAAAAGATGAGACTACGTCGAGGACGACTTCAATTCAAGTAGGGGAGGATGATGAGGACATCTCTATGATAGATACAACCAATACTCCTACAACCACATCTCGGGTACATTCGTTACTAGGAATCCTTCCCGATATATATGAGAATATGATGCTGCCTAAATCAAATGTATTTATATTATTTAGGAATGGATCTAGCATGGACGCCAAGCATTGGATTAGGAATGTGCATGGAGATGGCAGCAGACCTCGCAAGGATTCGGGATGGCGTTGCAAGCGAGGATTTCGTAACATTGAAGCCACCATAGTGAAGCAATGATGCTTGGATGAATTATACAAGTTACTCCATCATAAAATTCGTCCAAAGAGTTATTATTGGTGCTGCGTCACCTTATTTAATGGGCCAGGCCCATGTATTTTCGGATTAGGTATTTTAGGGGATTTTAAGAGGCCATATAAGTGGAGGAAGGCCCATTTAGGGGTGTTTTTGGCCAACCCTAGCTGGTTGGACGAAAATCCCTTGACTTCCCCATATATATCCCTCTCGTAGCCGTCATTAGAACTTGGATTTTGATTAGATTAAAAGTTAGCCATCGCCGCAACTCTCGTGTACTTCTTTTGAGGCCAACGCCCGTAACAAGACCGACTATTCGGAATCCCACCTTATTCAATAAAGCTTTCATCTTTCATCCGCAATATTCTGATTGCAATATTAGTTCTTACTTGTTCTCGATTTCAGGTAGGAATTAAGACCCTCGTCTGGTCGGCTGATCGTGCTCCCGCAAGATCAGTAACTCCCGGAGATTGTCCTAGCGATTGCATTGGCGCACGAGCTTTGCACGTGTAGTCGGATCGTCAAGCACGAACTCCACCAACAAATCGACGCTATCATACTCTCATCGAAAGATCGGCCACCATTGCCCTATCAAGTGGTATCAGATTTCAGAGTTGCTCGGTGAGATTTACAGCTTTACTAGTGTAGATTTGTTTTACCTATAACCCGATAAAAGCTCCACAAAAATATATTAGGTTTAGATCATCCGTCCCATAGCCCCTGCCAAGCCATTGCATGATCTTTTCAGCTTTTGCTTTTTGAGTCTTTGTCCGCAATCGTTGTGTCGCGTGCTGGTCTTAGCGTCTAGAGTCGTTAGAGTTTCGAGTTCTGATCATAGTAGTCACGTCGCCGCCGCACCATCTCCGCTTGCAGTCCTCGCCATATCACCGCCACCATATACTTCCGCCGCATCTGCCATCAACTCTTTGCATTGCCCTATCACGCCCCCAACAGGCCGGCACTGCCGCCATGGCCGGCACTGCCGCCCAAGCAAGACCGGCACTGCCGGCCCCACCGGCACTGCCGCCCCGAGCACGCCGGCACTGCCGGCCCCATCGAAGTCAACTTCATCTCAGCCGTCTATTTATCATCTATGGTCACCACTACTTTATTGTAATCCCCCTTTTACCCCTGGACGGATCTGGGCCTATATATAGCTCATCCCTCTCCCCCAATTAGGGTTAGACAAGATGATAGCTTAAACATGAAGATGAGCTTTGTCTCCCTAGGGTTTCATCCCCTTTGTATCAAGGCACTCTTGAGTGATTTCTACTCTTCATGGATGATTCAAGGCTACCCCTCTCTCATCCAAGTTCTAGTTGAGATCTCCTCACCAATCTCCCACTTGTTAGATTCTACCCAAGGGTCTCTCTAAGAAGTGGTTCTATTGGCTTGGTCTAACCTACCAAGGGAGTAAATTTGGTTTGTGTTGGGTTGTGTGTGTTTGTATTTGGATCTTGTGTGTGTTCTTCCCCTTTCCCATCTCATTCATCCACTTACTTGGTCAAATTCGTGGGATCTGGGCACATCCTAGCCCTTAGGCCTCATCAAATGGTATCAGCAGCCCTTGGTTAGCCCGGATTTGACCCCCATCCACCCAAATTCGCCCCAAAAATTTTCTCCAAAAAATCCCCAAAAAATAGCCCTAAATTGCCTTTGGTCAGATCTGGATTTTGTTGCGTTTTTAGTGGTTTTGATCCATGGATTTGATGTTCCTATGGTAGATCTACATCTTCACCAAATTTCGCTGTCTAATTCCACATATTTCTCCTCCAATCGCCGATTTTCTGGCCCAATTTCCGCCCCGTTCATCGTCCTGTTCGTCCATTTCGAGCTCGACCGGCAGTACCGGCCCTGTTTCAGCGGCACTGCCGTGCTCACCGGCACTGCCGGCCGGAACCAAGCGGCACTGCCGCCGCCGCTCCGCGCTCGCCTCTGGCCGGCCTCGCAGCACGCGCGCCGCTCCACTCACCTGCAGCCGCCGCCGGCCCACCATCCACGCAGCAGCTCCCGCCCCCACGCTGCGCGTCCGCTCAGCTCGCCTCCTGGCCGCGCGCATCACCACGCCCCGCTCCCTCGCTAACTGCCGCCGGCCGCCCTCAGCTCGCCCCGCACAAAGCGCGCGCACGCATCGCCCCAAGCAGCGCCGCATCTCACCAAGTAGCAGCAGCTGGCCACCATCTCCACGCGCGAGCTCCTCCAGGACGGGCCGCCGCCGCAGTAGCTCCACACCAAGCGCCCCTGCAGCGCCGCCCCACCACCAGCTTCCGCCGCGCCAGGCCACCCCACCGAGCCGCCCGCCTGAGCGCCTCCAGCAGCGCCGCACTTGCTCGCCCGGGCTCTGCTCCCGCTGTCCATCCCCGCCTCCACGCGCAGTACTTGCTCCAGCTTGCGCAAAAATCAGCTCACCCAGCACTGCCGGCCGAACCCAAGCGGCACTGCCGCCGAGCCCACCCCGGCACTGCCGGCCATCCCACAGCGGCACTGCCGGCCCTGTACATACGCTGTTTCAGTTTCGCTCCATTCTGACTCGAATTTTTGCTCCAAATTTTGACAACTTTCCGGCGCCCGTTTGACCCCAAACTTTCACAGCTATCCCTTTTCATATTGACTCTAATTTAGACACCGTTTTCGAAATTTTCCGACTCCAAAATTTTGACACCTTCGATCGCTCGTCGTGACCCAAATTTTCGGGCATTGACTTATTTTGCTCGGTTTCCGTTTCGGAGTGCAAGGTTTGTCCAACAAGCTTCCGCGCCTACATCAACACCGCGGCGACACCTTCGGCACCCCGGACTCCGGCGCAACTCGACACCATCGTCGCCATCATCGCAAGTTGTGTGTTCCGACACCGCCTAACATTTTCATCTAGGTATAACTTGCTCCCCACCTTGTAGCCCCTCTTCCTTTGCGATCTATCCTATCGAGCATTGCTTATCAAGTGTTGCGAGACATTGCACGTGGCCCCGATTGTGAGGTGTGTGTGTCGTGTGGAGTCAAGCTTATAAGCAAGAACTCGTGTGGCAAAATAGCAAAAGCGAGCTAATGCTAACATAGTGCGAGAAAAAAGCCGCCAAAACACAAAAAGAGCAAAAGAGTGGAAGTGCCACCATAGATATACAAAAGAGTGCAAGTGCCACCGTATACAAAAGAGTAAAAAGCTTGTAAGCAAAAGAGAGAAAAGAGAAGAGAGGCCGCGTGTGAATCTTGTTGTCTCTCAAGTTGCAACCAAAGCTTTGATCTCTTCTTGTGTTAGTGTGACACCGAGCACCCTTACTTTTGGGTTCTTACACTTTTCCGCTCATTCCTTGGTCGCACTAACCCCATTCATCTCGTGTGTGAGTTCCACATCATTCGTGTTTCCGTGATCACCATTTGGACATTTGATTTTTGGAGCTTACCCACTCTTAACAACAAACTTGATTTCGGATTTTGACTTTTGGCTTTCCACCATCCTCACCTACCACCATATTTGCTAGCTTTTGCGTGTGTTTTTGTGTGTGTACCCAACACAAATTGAATTATCTCTTGGTTTAGTTAGTTGACCCAATTCCATCACTTCAAGGTGAGACTTGACGGTAGTTTCTTCCACTAACATCCACCATATAGCTTTTGTCGTGCTAACATGGATAGTGAAGAAGAGGATACGGAGGAGTACACGGAGCACTTCGAGGAGGATTCCTCTTCAAGCACCGCGGATGTGGAGGAACATGTGGAGCTCTACACCGACTATGGCTCCGCGAGCATCGCCAACATGACCGACATCGAGGAGCTCTACACCGACTATGGCTCCGCGAGCATCGCCAACATGGACGACATGGTGGAGAACCACCTTGAGGACGACATCGACGAGCTCTACATCGACAATGGCTCATCAAGCATGGACGTCATGGTGGAGCAACGCCACGACTACGACATCGACACCATGGCGGAGCCTCACCTCGACTCCACCTTGAACAACGCCGAGGCGCCCACATACTCCTACTTGGCCAATGGAGCTACATATGAAGATAGAGGACCTCCACGATGGCATCATCATGTGGATCATCAAGAGCGTCCCCAACATGTTCGGCCTCGACACACTTCTTCGAGCTCCACAAGGCGCCATCATGAGAGTGCTTATGCACACGATCATCAACATCAAGTACATCATATGGAGCATCAAGAGCGTCTCCAACATGATCGACATCGACACGCTTCTCCGAGCTCCTCAAGGCACCGCAAGCAACATGCCAAGTCGCATGAGCCATCATCTAGGCATGGCAAGGACCGTCATCGACTCACACCATCTCATGATCGTCGTCGACCACCACCACCTCATGGTCTACATTGACATCCGCCCCCACATGATCTTCGACGACACCACTCAAGCCATGGTGATGATACACGACGACGAGATCCTCGACATGAAGATGACATACACCATCATAGGGTGTCCACCATTACAAGGACGGCAAGTGCACCTCGCGCATACCTTCCTCATGAGGCGACTTCTACCTCTTGTGCCACCACCACAATGGCCCCTACCTCGTCATATGCCTATGGACTCCGATGCTACAAGTGCAAGCAACAAGGCCACCCTCCACGGGAATGTCCCAATCTCCTATGTGAGGTGTGCAAGGGCAAGGGTCACATGGCATGGCAATGCACAACGCCAAGCGCCAAGAAGCTCTACTTCGACAAGCTCAATACACAAGTCTCCAAAATGCCACCACTTGAGGACGACTTAGGAGGCGATGGAGTTGAGCATGGTGAGCATGGGATTCTCCCTTCACCTACGGAGGTGCATGGAGTTGAGATGGTTGAGCATGGGATTTTCCCTTCAACCAAGGAGGCGCATGGAGATGAGAAAGTCGAGCCTACTCCTATATGCTTGATTGATGAGTTGGTACCAATCCCATGTGAGCATGAGAGCCACTTAGCCCACTTGAGTGAAAGTGATAGTGAGTTGAGTGACTTCCACCCCATATGTGAGTTTGAGTGCTTCCGTTTGGAGGACATGAGTGATACACTAAGTGAGTTGAGAGAGGTAGATGATAGGTCCATGGAGGACATTGCATTTGCTAACACATTAACCTCTCCCTCTATGGTGTCTTCTTATGTTGCACTAGGTTCCTCGGAGGACGAGTTTCCGCTCATGGAGACGATGTACATGGTGCATGAAGATGATGATATCTCACCATGCTTGCTTCAAGACGGACATGTCGACCACATGGATCCTCCTACTTCCACAACACCTACCTCAAATGAGTCGGCCTACAAAGGTAACAACATAGGTGTTGATGATGCCATGATCCCACTAGTGGACATGATGACTTATGAGTGCATGCATGATCTCGATGATCCATTTGCTTCTTCACATGCTACTTTCACTTTCCCATGTGATGCTTTGCTTGATAACATTGTTGATCATGTGAAATTGGTTGCTTGTGATACCATGACCATGCCATGCTATGAGAGCTTCACATTTTCCCCGCTTGCTTGCAATGATAATGATTATGATCATGCTTGTGTTGTGACACCCTTGATGAACACTTGCTCTTTACATAGGGTTGTCGACAACAATGATAACATGTTCCACATGCTTTGCCCCAAATGTTTACACCATTCCATGATCCTTGCATCCAAAATTGTGAACAATTGCTCTTTCTTATGCTTGGTATGCAAGAATGCTTATTTCATTGCCCATGAGATGGCCCCCATAGCCTTCTCTATTTTTGATGATCATGAGTTACCACATGCCATGAATGCACCTTCTTGCCATATGCACCATCGCCATGCATTTCATACTATCTTGATTGACACTAATGGTGATGTGCACAAGGCATGGAACATCATGATGGATGATGTGTTCCTCTACCATGCACACACGCTTTTTGTTCTCTCTATTTTGTGTATAGGTACCCGCACGACAACTTCCACCGCTACGGAGCATGAGCTCACGAAACGCGCAATTGAGAGCTACCCCAACAAGGACCTAACCCGTGGGAATCACACCAAAGAGTATGTTCCCACAAACCTTCACCCTCATGTGTTTCCGACTTGCCTTGTCGAGTTTCCGGTTTGGTCCAACTCCTCGTCACCTCTCTTGCTTCTTATGCAACATATCTTGACACATCTTGTTGGCACAATGGTTGTTGTATGTCTTGAGGTTATCATCATACACTCCGAGAATCTCAAGGACCATGTCATACATGTGAGAGAAACCTTATGCATCTTGTGCCACATGTCACACAAAAAGTTGCTCTTCTTTGGATTTCTCATTTCATCTTTGGCATTTGCAATGGATTCTTTGACACTTGAGGATACCCATACTTGGCTCACGCCAACCATACTTTCCCAAGCTAGAAGTCTCCATAGCTTTGCCATTGCATATAACAATTTTGCCCCAAATTTTGCCGCCAATACTTGCCTTTTGTTTGTTCCATTTGTTTGGGACAATGCTACACCACACATTTTTGACACCTTACAACTATTACATGCACAAATTTTTGCCCTTCCAAATTTTGGATACATCGACACACTTTTGTTTCCCATTTTTGCCAAATGCCTCTTGGAGAAACGACTTGATGCTTCGTATTTAATTGAGAGCCTCTTGTTCGCCGATCACAAAATTGGCATCCACAAGCTTTCCATTTGCAAGTGTTTTTCCCCAAGCTCTTCTTCGACCGCGACTTTATCCCTCTACCACAACATGGGACACCCGTCATGGACTACACCGTCGGTGAGGAGGAACAAGAGTCGAGGACGACTCTTCCCCAAGGGGGGGGAGATGATGTAGCCCCGCCTAGCGTCGAAACTACATCATGGCCAACGTTTCCCCCAAGAGAACCAATGACCCGAGACCGAGTGAAGTCCATACATGATAAGGTGAATTCACTCCTCTCTACACTTGAACTCGACATAACCTTGGACGGATTGCTACCTCATATCTATGTCTATGTGTCATTAGGTACCAATCTCGCCAAGGACCCAAAGGGAGCGTCAAGGAGCCGAGGAGAGGGAAGCCACATGGTTCATGGAAGAAGAAGAAGAAGAAGAAGGGAAGACCAAAGAGAAGGAGAAGAAGTGCTCCAGCCGCCGGCCACAGCACAGGCCGGCACTGCCGCCCCCAACAGGCCGGCACTGCCGCCATGGCCGGCACTGCCGCCCAAGCAAGACCGGCACTGCCGGCCCCACCGGCACTGCCGCCCCGAGCACGCCGGCACTGCCGGCCCCATCGAAGTCAACTTCATCTCAGCCGTCTATTTATCATCTATGGTCACCACTACTTTATTGTAATCCCCCTTTTACCCCTGGACGGATCTGGGCCTATATATAGCTCATCCCTCTCCCCCAATTAGGGTTAGACAAGATGATAGCTTAAACATGAAGATGAGCTTTGTCTCCCTAGGGTTTCATCCCCTTTGTATCAAGGCACTCTTGAGTGATTTCTACTCTTCATGGATGATTCAAGGCTACCCCTCTCTCATCCAAGTTCTAGTTGAGATCTCCTCACCAATCTCCCACTTGTTAGATTCTACCCAAGGGTCTCTCTAAGAAGTGGTTCTATTGGCTTGGTCTAACCTACCAAGGGAGTAAATTTGGTTTGTGTTGGGTTGTGTGTGTTTGTATTTGGATCTTGTGTGTGTTCTTCCCCTTTCCCATCTCATTCATCCACTTACTTGGTCAAATTCGTGGGATCTGGGCACATCCTAGCCCTTAGGCCTCATCAGCCTTTCCCCTTGTGCGGTTCCCGTGATTCTTGTGCCTAAACCGGATGAGACGCAACGGATGTGTATGGATTGTCGCCCCATCAATGCCATTACCGTCCGTTACCGCCATCCCATTCCGCGTTTAGATGACATGCTTGATGAACTTAGTGGTGCCACGATTTTCTCTAAAATTGATTTGCGTAGTGGCTACCACCAAATCCGCATGGCTATTGGTGATGAATGGAAAACGGCATTCAAGACCAAACTTGGTCTATATGAATGGCTTGTTATGCCATTTGGTCTATCCAATGCTCCATCAACTTTCATGCGCCTCATGAATCACATCTTGCGTCCTCTCATTGGCAAGAGTGTGGTTGTCTATTTCGATGATATTCTCATTTATAGCAAAAGCCTCGAGGACCATGTGCAACATGTGAGAGAAGTCTTGTGCATCTTGCGTCATGAAAAGCTTTATGCTAACCTCCCCAAATGCACCTTTGCTCAAAACAAATTGGTTTTCCTTGGCTTTGTGGTTTCCGCTAATGGGATTGAAGTTGATTCTTCCAAGGTAGAGGCCATCCATAATTGGCCTACTCCTACAAATGTTGGCCAAGTCCGAAGCTTCCATGGACTTGCCGGGTTTTACCGCCGCTTTGTGAAAGATTTTAGCACCATTGCTTGCCCTTTGAATGAGCTTACCAAGAAGAATGTTCCGTTTGTTTGGGGCAAGGCCCAACAAAATGCTTTTGATGAGTTGAAGAAACGCCTTACCGAAGCTCCCCTTCTTGTTCTTCCAAATTTTGCCAAAACTTTTGAGATTGAGTGTGATGCAAGTGGGCTTGGTATTGGTGGTGTTCTTATGCAAGAGGGCAAACCCGTGGCATACTATAGTGAGAAGTTAGATGGCGCACGCCTCAACTATCCTATATATGACAAGGAGCTCTACGCTTTGGTTCGTGTTCTTGAAGTTTGGCAACACTATCTTTGGCCAAAAGAGTTTATCATTCATTCCGACCATGAGTCTTTGAAGTACTTGAAAAGCCAACACAATTTGAACAAACGTCATGCAAAATGGGTTGAGTTCATTGAGTCCTTCCCGTATGTCATCAAATACAAGAAGGGCAAGGACAATGTAGTGGCGGATGCTCTTTCCCGCAAAAACACCCTTTTGTTGACTCGCTTGGATTTTCATGTTTTGGGACTCGAAGAGATCAAAGAACTCTATACTTCCGATTCTTTCTTTGCTCCGATATTTGAGAAGTGTTCCGTTGACCGAGGATTTGATGACTTCTATTTGCACAAAGGCTACTTGTTTAAAGCCAACAAAATTTGCATTCCCGAGTCTTCTCTTCGAAAGTTACTCTTGCAAGAGTCACATGGTGGTGGCCTTATGGGACATTTTGGTCGAGATAAGACACTTGCAATGTTAGCCACTCACTATTATTGGCCGAAGATGAAGAGGGACGTCGAGCGCCTTTGCAACCGTTGCACGACATGCCTTCAAGCTAAGTCTACTTCCAATCCCTATGGTCTTTACACGCCTTTGCCTATACCTCATGCACCATGGACGGATATTAGCATGGATTTTGTTCTAGGATTGCCTCGCACTAAGCATGGTCATGATTCTATATTTGTGGTAGTGGATAGATTCTCTAAGATGGCTCATTTCATACCTTGCCATAAGAGCGATGATGCTTCACACATTGCTTCATTGTTTTTCAGGGAAATTGTTCGCCTACATGGAGTACCGCAAAGCATTGTGTCGGATCGAGACGTCAAGTTCATGAGTTATCTTTGGAAGTCGCTCATGGCAAAGTTTGGAGTGAAGCTCTTATTCTCATCATCCTCGCACCCGCAAACGGACGGCCAAACGGAAGTGGTCAATCGAAGCCTCTCCACCCTTCTACGCATCCTCGTGAAGAAAAACTTGAAGTCATGGGAGGAATGCATTCCACACGCGGAGTTCGCCTACAACCGCGCCAAGCACTCGACTACATCAAGGAGTCCCTTCATGGTCGTCTACGGGTTTGAGCCGCTCACGGCACTCGACATACTCCCGCTTCCCCTTCATGAGCGGATCAACATGGACTTCGACAAGCGCACCGCCGCCGTCAAGAAACTTCATGAAGAGACAAGAGCTACCATTCAAGAACATGTGCTTCGTCAAGCTACC
Source organism: Lolium rigidum (assembly GCF_022539505.1). Classification (NCBI taxonomy): domain Eukaryota; kingdom Viridiplantae; phylum Streptophyta; class Magnoliopsida; order Poales; family Poaceae; genus Lolium; species Lolium rigidum. The sequence continues at coordinate 88,619,372 of NC_061512.1, read as the reverse complement.
CGCCTCAACGCCAAGAAGAAGGAACGCATATTTCAAGAAGGCGACCTCGTTTGGATCCACCTCCGGAAGGAAAGATTCCCTCATGAACGCAACTCGAAGCTCAAGCCAAGAGGAGATGGTCCCTTCAAGGTCCTCAAACGCATCAACAACAACGCTTACGTCATCGACATCCCCACCTCCAAGTACTTGGTGAGCAACACGTTCAATGTCTCCGACTTGTCACCTATCATGAGATGAGGAGGCCAGAGTCGGGACGACTCTTCCCAGGGGAGTGATGCAGCCCGCTCCCACACCAAGACCAACAAGTCCCCCAAGTGGACCGATGACACGAGCCCGAGCCAAGGCTCTACATGATGAGGTGAACTCGCTCCTCACTACCCTTGATCTTGGTACCCCTTTGGATGGATTGCTACCTCATGCCGACGTGCTATGTGTCATTAGGTACAAGGCGCATCAAGACCTCGGAGAGGAGGAGGCGCCAAGATCAAGGGAGGGAGAGAAGCAGCTGGACATGGAGATGATCATGGAGCCGAAGCCGACGTCGCTCGAAGCGCTCCAAGGAAGAGACGGACGCCGGCCGGTCCAGGACCCGGTCGGACCGGACCTACAACCGGGCTCCCGGTCACAGGCCCGGCCGACCGGTCGGAAACCGGACCAGCCCCTCGTACGGACGACGACCGGAAACCTCGCAGAATCCGGCTTCCGACCGGTCGACCGGACCCATGACCGGCCCGCCGGTCACAGGCCGTCGACCGGACCCATGACCGGACAGCCGGTCCCAGGCCCGGTCCGACCGGATCCCAAACCGGACCTGACGAGAGTGCCCCACCAAACTGCCTTAACTTATCCTTTTGCGTACCTGTTCGCCCTTGCTGGCCATGTGTGCCTATATAAGTAGCCGGAACCCCTCATTAGCTCTTTAGACTTGTTTTGAACTCAAACCTAACTTTGAGCTTAGTCTCCCTTGGGTATCATCCCTTTGTAATCAAGGCACCTTGGTTGTTGACTTAGATCTTGTTGAAGGAGATTCTAGTACTTGTTACTCTCTCTCCTTCCCCAAGCTCTTCCTCTCCAATCCCAATCTCTCTCCGGGGAATTCTACCGCGTGTCTCTTCCACGGAGATTCTATTGGCGTGGTCCATCGAGCCACGGAGGTAAGCATCGGGTGTATCGGGTTGGTGTGCGTGCGTGAGTCTCGGAGTTCCTCGTGCCCGTCGTGTTCTTCGTGTTCCTCGCGTTTTCCCATCTCCCCTTTGGTTTCGAGGTCAATCCGCAAGATCGGGCCACACACGGGGTCTTAGACCTCATCATATGGTATCGGCAGCCTTTGGTTTCCGCGGATTTGACCCTCCACCCACCCGATTTCGTCCCTAGAAAATTTTCCAAAAAATCCCCAAAAATAGCCCCAAATTGCCTCTTGACCGATCTGTGATTTGGTTGCGTTTTGAGTGGTTTTGGTCCGTGGATTTGGAGTTGTTGTGCTTGATCTACTATTTCCCCAACTTTGAGCCTCCAATTCCATCGTTTCCCTTCGATTTGGTCGATTTGGTTTTGGTTTGGGGAAGAACAGGAGAGAGAAAGCTTCAAATCGTGAAACCCGGTTTCGAGCCCGGTCAACCGGGCCACAGACCGGACGACCCGGCGCAGAACCCGGTCCGACCGGCCGACGAACCGGACCCGCCGGTCCAGGCTCCGGTCCAACCGGGCCCCCGACCGGGCGCATCTTCGCGCCCCCTTCGACCTCGACATCCGGCGATCTCCACCACCACCACCACCACCACCACCACCATCGCAGGTATAACTTGCAGCTGTCACCTTGTAACCCCTCTTCCTTTTGCGATCTATCCCATTGAGCATTGCTTGTCTAGTGTTGCGAGACATTGCACGTGGCCCCGCATTGTGAGGTGTGTGTGTAGCGTTGAGTAAGGCACCCAAGCAAACACTCGTGTGGCGAGATAGCAAAAGCGAGGCTAACGCTAACATAGTGCGTGAAAAAGCCCCAAAAACACAAAAAGAGTGCGAGTAGCACCATACATCCATACATCCATACATCCATACGCCCATACATACAAAGTGTCCAAGTGCCACCAAAGATACAAACGAGTGCAAAGTGCCAACATATACAAAAGAGAAAAAGCTTTTAAGCAAAGAGAGATACGAGAAGAGAGGCCGCGTGTGAATCTAGTTGTCTCTTCCTTTGCAACCAAAGCTTTGCCTCTCCTTGTGTTAGTGTGACACCGAGCATCCGTACATACAATTTTCCGCTCACTTTTGGTTGCACTAACCCCGCTTATCTCGTGTGTGTGTTCCACAACCTTTTCCGTGTTTATAGTGATCTTCACATCGACATTTGGATTTTCGGATTTCCACCACTTTTAACAACATACTCGATCTTGGATTTGTCTTTTGGCTTTCCACAACACTCGCCTAACACCATATTTGCTAGCTTTTGCGTGTGGTTTTGCGTGTGTTCCCGATACACTTGATCTTGCTTTCGGCTTGGTGGATTGCCTCAATACTATCTTACCTTGGTAAGAGTGCGAGGTAGTCTCCTTCCACTAACATACACAACCTAGTGCTTGTCTTTGCATCATGGATAGGAGCGGAGATGATGCAAGGGAGGGAGAAATCCTCCGCAACACCGAGAGGTTGGCTACTCAACACAACCTATGGACGCAACGCCAAGAGTTCAAGGAGCAACTCACACTCTTCGAGACGCGCATCGATGAGCAATACGATGAAGTGGCACACAACTTCTCCGTTGTGAACCAAGACTTGGCTCTCCTTCGCGAAGCTACGGACAACTTGAATGGCCAAATGGCGGCCAATGATGCGAACATGGAGCGACGCATGGATAGCCTCGAGCGCGCCATCACCAACTTGGGTCGTCATCGTCGACACCGCTCTACTTCATCATCCTCAAGCTCATCACAAGATTACTACTCTCATGGCCACCGTTCGTCCTCAAGCTCCTCCTCAAGGCATGAAGACCATCATCGACCGCATCGCTCACATGCTCGTCATGAAGACTCTCGCTCCAACTCTAGGCGAGGAGAAATACATCGCCATGCTCGTCCTCAAGAACGTCCTCCACAAGATCGTCCTCAACCGGATGGCCATGCCCACCATGGGCGTGACGGCCACCCACATGACAACGTCTTCCACAACATGGAGCCACATGGTGATGCTCAAGGCCATGAACATCAAGACCAACCGAGGCGTGATCTTCGCAATCATCCTCGCCATGACCAACGTGGAAGAGGAGAACCACCACATGAGCAAGATGAGAGGGCCATCTTTGGGCGTCGCCAACCACCTCGTCAAGATCTTCAACCACATCCTCACCGTGAACCAAGTGAAGCAAGTGTGCACCTCCAACACCAACCCAATGCTATGGTTGGCCGTAGAAGACCTCCTATTCCTCCTCAAGCCGCAAGAGATGAAGGTGCCCCTCCTCGTCGAAGAAACTTGGAGGATGAAGAGAACATGTTTGGAAGACTCAAGTTCACCATGCCAAAGTTCAAGGGTGAAGAAGATGCCGAGGCCTACCTCTCATGGGCACTCAAGGTCGACAAGATATTCCGCATCCACAACTACTCCGGTGCCAAGAAGGTGGCTATGGCGTCTCTCGAGTTCGAGGACTACGCAAACACTTGGTGGGAGCAAGTCCTCACTCTTCGAGAAGAGAAGGGTGAACCTCCAATTGCCACTTGGGAAGAAATGAAGAAAGAAATGCATGCTCGCTTTGTCCCCACGCACTACATGACCGACCTCTTCAACAAGCTCCAAAAGTTGAAGCAAGGAACCAAGACCGTCGAGGAGTTCTACAAGGAAATGGAGCTCACTATGATGAGAGCAAACATCCAAGAGTCCGATGACCAAACCATTGCTCGCTTCTTCAATGGCCTCAACTATCCCATCAAGCGAATTGTGGAGTTCCAACCTTACTCCAACATGGTTGAATTGGTCCATCAAGCAACGAAGGCCGAGCGCCAAGTGATTGAGGACATCAAGTACTCCAAGGCCAAGACCTACTTCACCTCCAAGCTCGCTACATCGACTCCTTCTACTACATCAACTCCTCATGCTACAAGTGCCAAGGCCGACGTGTCCTCAACAACATCCAAGAAGCCGACTATCCAAAGTCGCATGAAGCAAACGGTCTCCTCCACCGCCTCCTCTAAGGCATCCACGGGACCCTCTAGTGTCACTTGCTTCAAGTGTGGCACCCAAGGTCACAAGTCTTTTGAGTGCAAGAACACCAAGGTCATGATCACTATGGAGAATGGTGATATCGAGACGCTTGATGAGGATGAATATGAAGCCCTTGTGCAAGCCGCCGTGGAAAGTGAAGAAGCTTATGAGCAAGAATGTGGAGAAGATCCTCTCTTATGTGAGCATGACCCAAGTCCCTCACTTGTGGTCACAAGGGTGCTAACTACGCAACCTCATGATGTGGAAGAACAACGGTGCAACATCTTCCAAACCCGTGCCGGAATTGGTGGCAAGTCGATCAAGGTCATCATAGACGGTGGAAGTTGCCATAACCTTGCAAGCACCGAGTTGTGTGAGAAGCTCCACCTCACTCTCCGCAAGCATCCTCACCCTTACCATATCCAATGGTTGAGTGACAAGGGCAACGTCAAGATACAACATACCGTCACCGTCAATTTCAAGATTGGACCTTATGAGGATACTATTGAGTGTGACGTGGTACCCATGACGGTGTGCCACATGTTGCTTGGCCGCCCTTGGCAATATGACAAGAAGGCGATACATGATGGACTCTCCAACAGATACACCTTCAAGGTCAACAACAAGAATGATGTAGCCCCGCCTATCGTCGAAACCACATCATGGCCAACGTTTCCCCCAAGAGAACCAATGACCCGAGACCGAGTGAAGTCCATACATGATAAGGTGAATTCACTCCTCTATACACTTGAACTCGACATAACCTTGGACGGATTGCTACCTCATATCTATGTCTATGTGTCATTAGGTACCAATCTCGCCAAGGACCCCAAAGGAAGCGTCAAGGAGCCGAGGAGAGGGAAGCCACATGATTCCTGGAAGAAGAAGGGAAGACCGAAGAGAAGAAGGAGAAGCGCTCCAGCCGCCAGCCACGACAAGGCCGGCACTGCCGCCCCCACCTGGCCGGCACTGCCGCCCAAGCGAGACCGGCACTGCCGGCCCAACCGGCACTGCCGCCCCAAGCACGCCGGCACTGCCGGCCCCATCGAAGTCAACTTCATCTCAGCCGTCTATTTATCATCTATGCTCATAACTACTTTATTGTAATGCCCCTTTTACCCCTGGACGGATCTGGGCCTATATATAGCTCATCCCTCTCCCCAAATTAGGGTTAGACAAGATGATAGCTTAAACATGAAGATGAGCTTTGTCTCCCTAGGGTTTCATCCCCTTTGTATCAAGGCACTCTTGAGTGATTTCTACTCTTCATGGATGATTCAAGGCTACCCCTCTCTCATCCAAGTTCTAGTTGAGATCTCCTCACCAATCTCCCACTTGTTAGATTCTACCCAAGGGTCTCTCTAAGAAGTGGTTCTATTGGCTTGGTCTAACCTACCAAGGGAGTAAATTTGGTTTGTGTTGGGTTGTGTGTGTGTGTTCTTATTTGGATTTTGTGTTCTTCATCCTCTTCCACCTCATTCATCCACTCACTTGGTCAAATTCGTGGGATCTGGGCACATCCTAGCCCTTAGGCCTCATCAAATGGTATCAGAAGCTCTTGGTTAGCCCGGATTTGACCCCCATCCACCCAAATTCGCCCCAAAAATTTTCTTCAAAAAATTCCCAAAAAAATAGCCCTAAATTGCCTTTGTTCAGATCTGGATTTTGTTGCGTTTTGAGTGGTTTTGATCCATGGATTTCGTGTTCCTATGGTAGATCTACATCTCCACCAAATTTCACTGTCAAATTCCTTCTATTCCTCCCAGAATCGACGATTTTTCTGGCCAATTTTCCGCCCCCGTGTTCGTCCTGTTCGTCCAGTTCGTGCTCGACCGGCACTGCCGGCCTCGTTTCACCGGCACTGCCGGCCCACCGGCACTGCCGTCCCGTACCGAGCGGCACTGCCGCCGCTGGCCTCCACCTTCCCCGCAGCACCACCACGCGCGCCCGTTTCGCCCATCCACTGCAGAGCTCCACCACCACGCCGCTCCCACCAGCTGCTCAGGCCGCGCGCATAAGCCGCCCCTGCTCCTTCCGCTCGACCTTCCCTGCCTAGCGCTGCAGCAACTCGCCGGCCTCCAGCCAAAACCACGCAGCAAGCCGCGCATCCACCAGGCGCCAGGCCCACCTCCACGCTGCTGCCGCGCGACACTCGCCCGCCGCCTGGCCCATCAGCCTCCGCCTTGCACGCCCGCGCGCCACCGAGCAGCATCAGCAGCCATCAGCCCCGCTCGCTCCAGCGCTCGACCACCAGGCGCCCTTGATTTCCGCGTGCAATCCAAGCCCCTGGCCGCAACAGCATCCGCCCATCGCACGCCAATACTGCCCAGCTTGCTCCGCGCAAAATTCACTCGATCCCGGCAGTTCCGGCCACAGCACCACGGCACTGCCGCCCAGCGCAGTCCGGCACTGCCGGCCATATCATAGCGGCACTGCCGGCCATGTACATCCGCTGTTCCAGTTTCGGCCAATTCTGACTCCACTTTTTGCCCCAAATTTTGACAACTTTCCGGCGCCCGTTTGATCCCAAACTTTCACAGTTATCCCTTTTCATTTTGACTCTAATTTAGACACCATTTCCGAAATTTTCCGACTCCGAAATTTTGACACCTTCGATCGCTCGTCGTGACCCAAATTTTCGGGCATTGTCTTAGTTTGCTCGGTTTTCGTTTCGGAGTGCAAGGTTTGTCCAACAAGCTTCCGCGTCTACATCAACACCGCGGCGACACCTTCGGCACCCCGGACTCCGGCGCAACTACGACACCATCGCCGCCATCATCGCAAATTGTGTGTTCCGACACCGCCTAACATTTTCATCTAGGTATAACTTGCTCACCACCTTGTAGCCCCTCTTCCTTTTGTGACCTATCCTATCGAGCATTGCTTATCAAGTGTTGCGAGACATTGCACGTGGCCCCGATTGTGAGGTGTGTGTGTAGTGTGGAGTCAAGCTTATAAGCAAGGACTCGTGTGGCAAAATAGCAAAAGCGAGCTAACGCTAACATAGTGCGAGAAAAAAAAAAAGCCGCCAAAACACAAAAAGAGCAAAAGAGTGCAAGTGCCCCATACATACATATACAAAAGAGTGTCAAGTGCCACCAAATACAAAAGAGTAAAAAGCTTTTAAGCAAAAGAGAGAAAAGAGAAGAGAGGCCGCGTGTGAATCTTGTTGTCTCTCAAGTTGCAACCAAAGCTTTGATCTCTTCTTGTGTTAGTGTGACACCGAGCACCCTTACTTTTGGGTTCTTACACTTTTCCGCTCATTCCTTGGTCGCACTAACCCCATTTATCTCGTGTGTGAGTTCCACATCTTTCGTGTTTCCATGATCATCATTTGGACATTTGATTTTTGGAGCTTACCCACTCTTAACAATAAACTTGATTTCGGATTTTGACTTTTGGCTTTCCACCATTCCTCACCTAACACCATATTTGCTAGCTTTTGCGTGTGTTTTTGTGTGTGTACCCAACACAAATTGAATTATCTCTTGGTTTAGTTAGTTGACCCAATTCTATCACTTCAAGGTGAGACTTGACGGTAGTTTCTTTCACTAACACCCACCATATAGCTTTTGTCGTGCTAACATGGATAGTGAAGAAGAGGAGATGGAAGACTACATGGACTACTCCGAGGAGGATTCCTCTTCAAGCACCGCGGATGTGGAGGAACATGTGGAGCTCTACACCGACTATGTGATGAGGTCTAAGACCCCGTGTGTGGCCCGATCTTGCGGTTGACCCGAAATCCAAGGAGGGAGAGAGGGAGAGCGCGAAGAACACGATGAACACGAAGAACACGAAGAACTCACGCACGCACACCAACCCGATACAATCGATACTTACCCCCGTGGCTCGATGGACCACGCCAATAGAATCAACCCGGGAGAGACGCGCGGTAGAATCCCGGAGTGAGAGATCGGTGAGGGAGATGAATCAAGGAGTGGGAGAGAGAGTGGGTAGCACTAGAATCTCACACTCACAAATCCATACATCCATCAAGGGTTGCCTTGGATACAAAGGGGATGAAACCCTAGGGAGACAAAGCTCAAAGTCATCTCTAAGCCTAAATCTTGTCTAAAGAGGTAAGGGGGGTGCCTTGGGTCTATATATAGGCATACAAGGCCAGCAAGGGCGAACAGGTACGCGAATGGATAAGTTAAGGCAGTTTGGTGGGTCATTCCCGTCAGATCCGGTTTGGGGTCCGGTCCGACCGGGCCTGTGACCGGGCTGTCCGGTCAAGGGTCCGGTCTGACCGGGCCTGTGACCGGGCTGTCCGGTCAAGGGTCCGGTCGACCGGTCGGAAACCGGGAAACTGCGAGGTTTCCGGTCTTCGCCCGGTACGAGGGAGCTGCGCCCGGTTGGGCGCCCGGTTGACCGGGCCTGGGACCGGACGGCCCGGTTGTGGGTCCGGTCTGACCGGGTCCTGGACCGGCCAGGCCGGGCCTCTTCCTCCCGCATCTTCTTCCTCTTCCTTCTTCTCCTCTTCCTTGCACCATGGGAGTTCCTTCTCTCTTGGTCCTTGTCGATGTCGGCACCTATAGACACAATGATGATAGGCATGAGGTAGCATACCATTCACGTTGGTGTTGAGGTCGACCATAGAGAGGAAAGGGTTCACCTTGACATAGATAGCGGGGGTTTGTGTTGTTGGTCCACTTGTGGGACTCCTTGGCCATGGTGTAGCGTCGACGATAGGCGGGGCTGCACTTGACGGTCTTGAGGTGGAGGTGTCCGAAGGCCACCCCGCATCATCTCCCCCCCCTTGGGGAAGAGTCGTCCTCGACTCTTGTTCCTCCTCATCGAAGAGGTAGTCCATGACGGTTGTCCCATGTAGAGTTGGGTAGTCGCGGTCGAAGAAGAACTTGGAGAAAAACCACTTGCGAAGGGAAAGCTCCAAGAGGCATTTGGCAAAAATGGGAACCAAAATAGTGTGGGTGTATCCAACATGTGGAAGGGCAAAAATTTGTGCATGTAAGAGTTGTATGGTGTCAAAAATGTGTGGTGTAGCCTTGTCCCAAGCAAATGGAACAAACAAAAGGCAAGTGTCGGCGGCAAAATTTGGGGCAAAATTGTTATGTGCAATGGCAAAGCGATGGAGACTTCGAACTTGGGAGAGTATGGTTGGCTTAAGCCGAGTATGAGTGTCCGCAAGTGTGAAAGAATCCATTGCAAATGCCAAAGATGAAATGAGAAATCCAAAGAAGAGCAACTTTATGAGTGACATGTGGCACAAGATGCATAAGGTGTCTCTCACATGTATGACATGGTCCTTGAGATTCTCGGAGTGTATGATGATAACATCAATACATACAACAACCATTGTGCCAACAAGATGTGTCAAGATATGTTGCATAAGAGGCAAAAGAGATGACGAGGAATTGGACCAAACCGGAAACTCGACAAGGCAAACCGGAAATACATGTGGGCGAAGGCTTGTGGGAACATACTCTTTGGTGTGATTCCCATGGGTTGGATCCTTGATGGGGTAGCTCTCAATTGCGCGTTTCGTGAGCTCATGCTCCGTAGCGGTGGAAGTTGTCGTGCGGGTACCTATACACACAATAGAGAGAACAAAGAGCGTGTGTGCATGGTAGAGGAACACATCATCCATCATGATGTTCCATGACTTGTGCACATCACCATTAGTGTCAATCAAGATAGTATGAAATACATGGCGATGGTGCATATGGCAAGAAGGTGTATTCATGGCATGTGGTAACTCATGATCATCAAAAATAGAGAAGGCTATGGGGGCCATCTCATGGACAAAGAAATAAGCATTTTTGCATACCAAGCATAAGAAAGAGCAATTGTTCACAATCTTGGATGCAAGGATCATGGAATGGTGTAAACATTTGGGGCAAAGCATGCGGAACATGTTATCATCGTTGTCGACAACTCTATGGAAAGAGCTAGTGTTCATCAAGGGTGTCACAACACAAGCATGATCATTATGGCAGGCAAGCGGGGAAAAAGTGAAACTCTCATAGCATGGCATGGTCATGGTATCACAAGCAATCAAGTCCACATGATCAACAATGTTATCAAGCAAAGCATCACATGGGAAAGTGAAAGTAGCATGTGAAGTAGCAAATGTATCATCAAGATCATGCATGCACTCATAAGTCATCATGTCCACTAGTGGGATCATGGCATCATCAACACCTATGTTGTTACCTTTGTAGGCCGACTCATTTGAAGTAGGTGTTGTGGAAGTAGGAGGATCCATGTGGTCGACATGTCCATCTTGGAGCAAGCATGGTGAGATATCATCATCTTCATGCACCATGTACATCGTCTCCATGAGCGGGAACTCGTCCTCCGTGGAACCTAGTGCAACATAAGAGGACACAAACGAGGGAGAGGTTAATGTGTTAGCACAAGCGATGTCCTCCATGGACCTATCATCTACCTCTCGCAACTCACTTTGTGTATCACTCATGTCCTCCAAATGGAAGCACTCAAACTCACATATGGGGTGGAAGTCACGCAACTCACTATCATTCTCACTCAAGTGGGCTAAGTGGCTCTCATTCTCACATGGGATTGGTACCAACTCATCAATCAAGCATATAGGAGTAGGCTCGACTATCTCATCTCCATGCGCCTCCTTGGTTGAAGGGAAAATCCCATGCTCAACCATCTCAACTCCATGCGCCTCCGTAGGTGAAGGGAGAATCCCATGCTCACCATGCTCAACTCCATCGCCTCCCAAGTCATCCTCAAGCGGTGGCGCCGTAGTGATGAGGAGAGCTAGGCTCGGATCCACATCATCCTTGAGTTCGCCTTGTTGATCTTCATCTTGAAGTGTGGACGCTAAAGGCTTCTTGGTGGCTTGGGCTTGTAGCTTGTCGAAGTAGAGCGTCTTGGCACTTGGCGTTGTGCATTGCCATGCCACGTGACCCTTGGCCTTGCACACCTCACATAGGAGATTGGGACATTCCCGTGGAGGGTGGCCTTGTTGCTTGCACTTGTAGCATCGGAGTCCATAGGTATGTGACGAGGTAGGGGCCATTGTGGTGGTGGCACAAGAGGTGGAAGTCGCCTCATGAGGAAGGTATGCGCGATGTGCACTTGCCGTCCTTGTAGCGGTGGACACCGTATGATGGTGTTTGTCGTCTTCATGTCGAGGATCTCGTCTTCGTGCCTCATCACCATGGCTTGAGTGGTGTCGTCGAAGATCATGTGTCGACGGATGTCGATGTAGACCATGAGGTGGTGGTCGTCGACGACTATCATGAGATGGTGTGAGTCGATGACGGTCCTTGCCATGCCGAGATGATGGCTCATGCGACTTGGCATGTTGCTTGCGGCGCCTTGTGGAGGTTGGAGAAGAGTGTCGATGACGCTCATGATGGGGACGCTCTTGATGCTCCATATGGTGTACTTGAAGTCGACGATCTTGTGCATAAGCACTCTCATGGTGGCGCCTTGTGGAGCTCGTAGACGAGTATCGATGACGATCATGATGAGGACGCTCTTGATGCTCCATATGATGAACTCGCCGTAGATGATCATGTGCATAAGCACTCTCATGGTGGCGCCTCGTGGAGCTCGAAGAAGTGTGTCGATGGCGATCATGTTGGGGACGCTCTTGATGATCCATATGATGGTGCCATCGTTGAGGTCCTCTATCTTCATATGTAGCTCCATTGGCCAAGTAGGTGACTAGGTGAGGCTCCGCCATGGTGTCGATGTCGTAGGCGTGGCGTTGCTCCACCATGTCGTCCGTTCTTGATGAGCCATTGTCGATGTAGAGCTCGTCGAAGTCGTCCTCAAAGTGGTGCTCCACCATGTCGTCCATGTCGAGGATGCTTGGGGAGCCATGGTCGTTGTCGAGCTCCTCGATGTCGGAGATATCGGTGATGCTTGGGGAGCCATGGTCGTTGTCGAGCTCCTCGATGTCGGAGATGTCGGTGATGCTTGGGGAGCCATAGTCGGAGTAGAGCTCCACATGTTCCTCCACATCCGCGGTGCTTGAGGAGGTATCTTCCTCGAAGTGCTCCGTGTACTCCTCCGTATCTTCATCTTCGCTATCCATGTTAGCACGATGGTATCTATATGGTGTATGTTAGTGGAAGAAGACTACCTCGCAATCTTACCGTGGTATGACAAGATTGGGGTGATCCAACAAACCGAGAGTTAGAACAATTGTATCGGGCACTCACACAAAGACACACGCAAAAGCTAGCAAATATGGTGGTAGGTGAGTGTGGTGGAAAGCCAAAAGACGAAATCCGAAATCAAGTGTATTGTCAAGAGTGGTGGAAATCCAAAAATCAAATGTTAAAGCGATGATCACTATAAACACGGAAAAGATGTGGAACACACACACGAGATGAACGGGGTTAGTGTGACCAAGGAATGAGCGGAAAAGTGTATGAAGCCCTTAAGCAAGGGTGCTCGGTGTCACACTAACACAAGAAGAGATCAAAGCTTCGGTTGCAAGGAAGAGACAACAAGATTCACACGTGGCCTCTCTTCTCGTATCTCTCTTTGCTTAAAAGCTTTTTCTCTTTTGTATATGGTGGCACTTGCACTCGTTTGTATCTTTGGTGGCACTTGGACACTTTTGTATGTATGGGCGTATGGATGTATGGATGTATGGATGTATGGTGCTACTCGCACTCTTTTTGTGTTTTTGGGGCTTTTTCACGCACTATGTTAGCGTTAGCCTCGCTTTTGCTATCTTGCCACACGAGTGTTTGCTTGGATGCCTCACTCAACACGACACACACACCTCACAATGCGGAGCCACGTGCAATGTCTCGCAACACTAGACAAGCAATGCTCGATGGGATAGATCGCAAAAGGAAGAGGGGTTACAAGGTGACAGTACGCAAGTTATACCTGCGATGGTGGTGGTGGTGGTGGTGGTGGTGGTGGAGATCGCCGGATGTCGAGGTCGAAGGAGGGCGCGAGGATGCGCCCGGTCTGGGGCCCGGTTGGACCGGAGCCTGGACCGGCCTGTCCGGTTTCCGCCCGGTCGACCGGGTTCTATGCTGGCTCGTCCGGTCTGTGGCCCGGTTGACCGGGTTCTGTGCTGGCTCGTCCGGTCTGTGGCCCGGTCGACCGGGTTCTGTGCTGGCTCGTCCGGTCTGTGGCCCGGTTGACCGGGTTCTGTGCTGGCTCGTCCGGTCTGTGGCCCGGTTGACCGGGTTCGAAACCGGGTTTCACGATTTGGAGCTTTCTCTCTCCTGTTCTTCCCAAACCAAAACCAAATCGACCAAATCGAGGGGAACGATGGAATTGGAGGCTCAAAGTTGGGGAAAGAGTAGATCAAGCACAAAAACATCAGATCCACGGACCAAAACCACTCAAAACACAACCAAATCACAGATCGGTCAAGAGGCAATTTAGGGCTATTTTTGTTGATTTTTGGGGAAAATTTTTAGAGACGAAATTGGATGGGTGGGGGGTCAAATCCGCGGAAACCAAAGGCTGCTGATACCATATGATGAGGTCTAAGACCCCGTGTGTGGCCCGATCTTGCGGTTGACCCGAAATCCAAGGAGGGAGAGAGGGAGAGCGCGAAGAACACGATGAACACGAAGAACACGAAGAACTCACGCACGCACACCAACCCGATACAATCGATACTTACCCCCGTGGCTCGATGGACCACGCCAATAGAATCAACCCGGGAGAGACGCGCGGTAGAATCCCGGAGTGAGAGATCGGTGAGGGAGATGAATCAAGGAGTGGGAGAGAGAGTGGGTAGCACTAGAATCTCACACTCACAAATCCATACATCCATCAAGGGTTGCCTTGGATACAAAGGGGATGAAACCCTAGGGAGACAAAGCTCAAAGTCATCTCTAAGCCTAAATCTTGTCTAAAGAGGTAAGGGGGGTGCCTTGGGTCTATATATAGGCATACAAGGCCAGCAAGGGCGAACAGTACGCGAATGGATAAGTTAAGGCTGTTTGGTGGGTCATTCCCGTCGGATCCGGTTTGGGGTCCGGTCTGACCGGGCCTCGTGACCGGGCTGTCCGGTCAAGGGTCCGGTCCGACCGGGCCTGTGACCGGGCTGTCCGGTCAGAGGTCCGGTCGACCGGTCGGAAACCGGGAAACTGCGAGGTTTCCGGTCTTCGCCCGGTACGAGGGAGCTGCGCCCGGTTGGGCGCCCGGTTGACCGGGCCTGGGACCGGACGGCCCGGTTGTGGGTCCGGTCTGACCGGGTCCTGGACCGGCCAGGCTGGGCCTCTTCCTCCCGCATCTTCTTCCTCTTCCTTCTTCTCCTCTTCCTTGCACCATGGGAGTTCCTTCTCTCTTGGTCCTTGTCGATGTCGGCACCTATAGACACAATGATGATAGGCATGAGGTAGCATACCATTCACGTTGGTGTTGAGGTCGACCATAGAGAGGAAAGGGTTCACCTTGACATAGATAGCGGGGGTTTGTGTTGTTGGTCCACTTGTGGGACTCCTTGGCCATGGTGTAGCGTCGACGATAGGCGGGGCTGCACTTGACGGTCTTGAGGTGGAGGTGTCCGAAGGCCACCCCGCATCACTATGGCTCCGCGAGCATCGACAACATGACCGACATCGAGGAGCTCTACACCGACTATGGCTCCGCGAGCATCGCCAACATGGACGACATGGTGGAGCACCACTTTGAGGACGACTTCGACGAGCTCTACATCGACAATGGCTCATCAAGCATGGACGACATGGTGGAGCAACGCCACGCCTACGACATCGACACCATGGCGGAGCCTCACCTAGTCACCTACTTGGCCAAGGGAGCTACATATGAAGATAGAGGACCTCAACGATGGCACCATCATATGGATCATCAAGAGCGTCCCCAACATGATCGCCATCGACACACTTCTTCGAGCTCCACGAGGCGCCACCATGAGAGTGCTTATGCACAAGATCGTCGACTTCAAGTACACCATATGGAGCATCAAGAGCGTCCCCATCATGAGCGTCATCGACACTCTTCTCCAAGCTCCACAAGGCGCCGTAAGCAACATGCCAAGTCGCATGAGCCATCATCTAGGCATGGCAAGGACAGTCATCGACTCACACCATCTCATGATCGTCGTCGACCACCACCACCTCATGGTCTACATCGACATCCGTCCACACATGATCTTCGACGACACCACTCAAGACATGGTGATGAGGCGAGAAGACGAGAGCCTCGACATGAAGGCGACGAACACCATCATAGGGTGTCTACCACTCCAAGGATGGAGAGGGCACATCAAGAAGACCTTCCTCATAAGGCGACTTCTATCTCTTGTGCCACCACCACAATGGCCCCTACCTCGTCATATGCCTATGGACTCCGATGCTACAAGTGCAAGCAACAAGGCCACCCTCCACGGGAATGTCCCAATCTCCTATGTGAGGTATGCAAGGCCAAGGGTCACATGGCATGGCAATGCACAACGCCAAGCGCCAAGAAGCTCTACTTCGACAAGCTCAATACACAAGTCTCCAAAATGCCACCACTTGAGGACGACTTAGGAGGCGAGGGAGTTGAGCATGGTGAGCATGGGATTCTCCCTTCACCTACGGAGGCGCATGGAGTTGAGATGGTTGAGCATGGGAATTTCCCTTCAACCAAGGAGGCGCATGGAGATGAGATAGTCGAGCCTACTCCTATATGCTTGATTGATGAGTTGGTACCAATCCCATGTGAGGATGAGAGCCACTTAGCCCACTTGAGTGAGAGTGATAGTGAGTTGAGTGACTTCCACCCCATATGTGAGTTTGAGTGCTTCCATTTGGAGGACATGAGTGATACACAAAGTGAGTTGAGAGAGGTAGATGATAGGTCCATGGAGGACGTCGCATTTGCTAACACATTAACCTCTCCCTCGTTTGTGTCTTCTTATGTTGCACTAGGTTCCACGGAGGACGAGTTCCCGCTCATGGAGACGATGTACATGGTGCATGAAGATGATGATATCTCACCATGCTTGCTCCAAGATGGACATGTCGACCACATGGATCCTCCTACTTCCACAACACCTACCTCAAATGAGTCGGCCTTCAAAGGTAACAACATAGGTGTTGATGATGCCATGATCCCACTAGTGGACATGATGACTTATGAGTGCATGCATGATCTCGATGATCCATTTGCTTCTTCACATGCTACTTTCACTTTCCCATGTGATGCTTTGCTTGATAACATTGTTGATCATGTGAAATTGATTGCTTGTGATACCATGACCATGCCATGCTATGAGAGCTTCACATTTTCCCCGCTTGCTTGCAATGATAATGATTATGATCATGCTTGGGTTGTGACACCCTTGATGAACACTTGCTCTTTACATAGGGTTGTCGACAACAATGATAACATGTTCCACATGCTTTGCCCCAAATGTTTACACCATTCCATGATCCTTGCATCCAAAATTGTGAACAATTGCTCTTTCTTGTGCTTGGTATGCAAGAATGCTTATTTCATTGTCCATGAGATGGCCCCCATAGCCTTCTCTATTTTTGATGATCATGAGTTACCACATGCCATGAATGCACCTTCTTGTCATATGCACCATCGCCATGCATTTCATACTATCTTGATTGACACTAATGGTGATGTGCACAAGACATGGAACATCATGATGGATGATGTGTTCCTCTACCATGCACACACGCTTTTTGTTTTCTCTTTTGTGTGTATAGGTACCCGAATGACAACTTCCACCGCTACGGAGCATGAGCTCACGAAACGCGCAATTGAGAGCTACCCCAACACGGATGAGATACATGATCCAACCCACGGGATTCACGCCAAAGGGTATGTTCCCAAACGCCTTCGCCCTCATGTGTTTTCGGCTTGTCTTGTCGAGCTTCCGGTTTGGACCAATGCCTCGTCACCTCTTTTGCTTCTTATGCAACATATCTTGACACATCTTGTTGGCACAATGGTTGTTGTATATCTTGATGTTATCATCATACACTCCGAGAATCTCAAGGACCATGTCATACATGTGAGAGACACCTTATGCATCTTGTGCCACATGTCATTCATAAAGTTGCTCTTCTTCGGATTTATCATTTCACCTATGGCATTTGCAATGGATTCTTCGACACTTGAGGATACCCATACTTGGCTCACGCCAACCATACTTTCCCAAGCTAGAAGTCTCCATAGCTTTGCCATTGCATATAACAATTTTGCACCAAATTTTGCCGCCAATACTTGCCTTTTGTTTGTTCCATTTGTTTGGGACAATGCTACACCACACATTTTTGACACCTTACAACTCTTACATGCACAAATTTTTGCCCTTCCAAATTTTGGATACATCGACACTCTTTTGGTTCCCATTTTTGCCAAATGCCTCTTGGAGAAACGACTTGATGCTTCGTATTTGATTGAGAGCCTCTTGTTCGCCGATCACAAAATTGGCATCCACAAGCTTTCCATTTGCAAGTTGTTTTTCCCCAAGCTCTTCTTCGACCGCGACTTTATCCCTCTACCACAACATGGGACACCCGTCATGGACTACACCGTCGGTGAGGAGGAACAAGAGTCGAGGACGACTCTTCCCCAAGGGGGAGATGATGTAGCCCCGCCTATCGTCGAAACCACATCATGGCCAACGTTTCCCCCAAGAGAACCAATGACCCGAGACCGAGTGAAGTCCATACATGATAAGGTGAATTCACTCCTCTATACACTTGAACTCGACATAACCTTGGACGGATTGCTACCTCATATCTATGTCTATGTGTCATTAGGTACCAATCTCGCCAAGGACCCCAAAGGAAGCGTCAAGGAGCCGAGGAGAGGGAAGCCACATGATTCCCGGAAGAAGAAGGGAAGACCGAAGAGAAGAAGGAGAAGCGCTCCAGCCGCCGGCCACGACAAGGCCGAGCACTCGCCGCCCCCACCCGGCCGGCACTTGCCGCCATGGCCGCGCACCTGCCGCCCAAGTGAGACCGGCAGCTCGCCGGCCCAACCGGCACTCGCCGCCCCAAGCACGCCGGCACTGCCGGCCCCATCGAAGTCAACTTCATCTCAGCCGTCTATTTATCATCTATGCTCATAACTACTTTATTGTAATGCCCCTTTTACCCCTGGACGGATCTGGGCCTATATATAGCTCATCCCTCTCCCCAAATTAGGGTTAGACAAGATGATAGCTTAAACATGAAGATGAGCTTTGTCTCCCTAGGGTTTCATCCCCTTTGTATCAAGGCACTCTTGAGTGATTTCTACTCTTCATGGATGATTCAAGGCTACCCCTCTCTCATCCAAGTTCTAGTTGAGATCTCCTCACCAATCTCCCACTTGTTAGATTCTACCCAAGGGTCTCTCTAAGAAGTGGTTCTATTGGCTTGGTCTAACCTACCAAGGGAGTAAATTTGGTTTGTGTTGGGTTGTGTGTGTGTGTTCTTATTTGGATTTTGTGTTCTTCATCCTCTTCCACCTCATTCATCCACTCACTTGGTCAAATTCGTGGGATCTGGGCACATCCTAGCCCTTAGGCCTCATCAAAGAAGTTCGAATTGCGCCCCATGACTCCTAGCCAAATCATCGCCGACAATGCGAAGGCTCTAGCGAGGGCACAACACCACTCCCACCATAGCGAGTTGAGAGGTGAGGGAGCGACCCACCAAATGGAGAGTGAGCGCCACAAGCCATATATGAGTGAGCGAAAGAGCGTCCTCCTAGCCACCAAAAGCGAGTGGAAAGAAGTGCAAGAAAACCCATCCACCATATTGCACTACGTCCTCATTTGCAAGGGACCGTCCTCGGAGACTAACGACTTAACCACAATTCCTTCGTCTTTGTTGTCTATTTTGAAGGAGTTCCAAGATGTCTTCCCCGACGAGCTCCCGCATGGACTACCACCGCTTCGAGGCATCGAGCACCGCATCGACCTCATACCCGGCGCTCCGCTTCCAAACCGTGCCGCCTACCGCACCAACCCCGAAGAGACAAAGGAGATCCAACGCCAAATACAAGACCTCCTCGCTAAAGGGTACGTTCGAGAAAGCCTTTCCCCTTGTGCGGTTCCCGTGATTCTTGTGCCTAAACCGGATGAGACGCAACGGATGTGTATGGATTGTCGCCCCATCAATGCCATTACCGTCCGTTACCGCCATCCCATCCCGCGTTTAGATGACATGCTTGATGAACTTAGTGGTGCCACGATTTTCTCAAAAATTGATTTGCGTAGTGGCTACCACCAAATCCGCATGGCTATTGGTGATGAATGGAAAACGGCATTCAAGACCAAACTTGGTCTATATGAGTGGCTTGTTATGCCATTTGGTCTATCCAATGCTCCATCAACTTTCATGCGCCTCATGAATCACATCTTGCGTCCTCTAATTGGCAAGAGTGTGGTTGTCTATTTCGATGATATTCTCATTTATAGCAAAAACCTCGAGGACCATGTGCAACATGTGAGAGAAGTCCTGTGCATCTTGCGTCATGAAAAGCTTTATGCAAACCTCCCCAAATGCACCTTTGCTCAAAACAAGTTGGTTTTCCTTGGCTTTGTGGTTTCCGCTAATGGGATTGAAGTTGATTCTTCCAAGGTAGAGGCCATCCATAATTGGCCCACTCCTACAAATGTTGGTCAAGTCCGAAGCTTCCATGGACTTGCCGGGTTTTACCGCCGCTTTGTGAAAGATTTTAGCACCATTGCTTGCCCTTTGAATGAGCTTACCAAGAAGAATGTTCCGTTTGTTTGGGGCAAGGCCCAACAAAATGCTTTTGATGAGTTGAAGAAACGCCTTACCGAAGCTCCCCTTGTTGTTCTTCCAAATTTTGCCAAAACTTTTGAGATTGAGTGTGATGCAAGTGGGCTTGGTATTGGTGGTGTTCTTATGCAAGAGGGCAAACCCGTGGCATACTATAGTGAGAAGTTAGATGGCGCACGCCTCAACTATCCTATATATGACAAGGAGCTCTATGCTTTGGTTCGTGTTCTTGAAGTTTGGCAACACTATCTTTGGCCAAAAGAGTTTATTATTCATTCCGACCATGAGTCTTTGAAGTACTTGAAAAGCCAACACAATTTAAACAAACGTCATGCAAAATGGGTTGAGTTCATTGAGTCCTTCCCGTATGTCATCAAATACAAGAAGGGCAAGGACAATGTAGTGGCGGATGCTCTTTCCCGCAAAAACACCCTTTTGTTGACTCGCTTGGATTTTCATGTCTTGGGACTCGAAGAGATCAAAGAACTCTATACTTCCGATTCTTTCTTTGCTCCAATTTTTGAGAAATGCTCCATTGAACGAGGAGTGGATGATTTCTATTTGCATGATGGCTACTTGTTTAAAGCTAACAAGATTTGTATTCCCGAGTCTTCGCTTCGAAAATTGCTTTTGCAAGAGTCACATGGAGGTGGTCTCATGGGACACTTCGGAAGAGAGAAGACATATGCCATGCTCTCGACCCACTACTATTGGCCAAGAATGTACCGCGACGTGGAACGCCTTTGCCGCCGGTGCACCACTTGCTTACAAGCTAAGTCTACCTCTAATCCCTATGGTCTTTATACGCCATTGCCTATACCTTATGCACCATGGACGGATATTAGCATGGATTTTGTTCTAGGATTGCCGCGCACTAAGCATGGTCATGACTCTATCTTTGTGGTCGTGGATAGGTTCTCTAAGATGGCTCATTTCATACCTTGCCATAAGAGCGATGATGCTTCACACATTGCTTCGTTGTTTTTCAGGGAAATTGTTCGCCTACATGGAGTACCGCAAAGCATTGTGTCGGATCGAGACGTCAAGTTCATGAGTTATCTTTGGAAGTCGCTCATGGCCAAGGTTGGAGTGAAGCTCTTATTCTCATCATCCTCGCACCCGCAAACGGACGGCCAAACGGAAGTGGTCAATCGAAGCCTCTCCACCCTTCTACGCATCCTCGTGAAGAAAAACTTGAAGTCATGGGAGGAATGCATTCCACACGCGGAGTTCGCCTACAACCGCGCCAAGCATTCGACTACATCAAGGAGTCCCTTCATGGTCGTCTACGGGTTTGAGCCGCTCACGGCACTCGACATGCTCCCGCTCCCCCTTCATGAGCGGATCAACATGGACTTCGACAAGCGCACCGCCGCCGTCAAGAAACTTCATGAAGAGACAAGAGCTACCATTCAAGAACATGTGCTTCGTCAAGCAACAAGACTCAACGCCAAGAAGAAGGAACGCATCTTTGAGGAAGGCGACCTCGTTTGGATCCACCTCCGGAAGGAAAGATTCCCTCATGACCGCAATTCGAAGCTCAAGCCAAGAGGAGACGGTCCCTTCAAGGTCCTCAAACGCATCAACAACAACGCTTACGTCATCGACATCCCCACCTCCAAGTACTTGGTGAGCAACACGTTCAACGTGTCGGACTTATCGCCATATCATGAAGATGAAGAGGAGCAGGAGTCGAGGACGACTCTTTCCCAAGGGGGGGGAGATGATGCGGGGTGGCCTTCGGTCACCTCCACACCAAGACCAACAAGTCCCCCAAGTGGACCGATGACACGAGCCCGAGCCAAGGCTCTACATGATGAGGTGAACTCGCTCCTCACTACCCTTGATCTTGGTACCCCTTTAGATGGATTGCTACCTCATGCCGACGTGCTATGTGTCATTAGGTACAAGGCGCATCAAGACCTCGGAGAGGAGGAGGCGCCAAGATCAAGGGAGGGAGAGAAGCGGTCGGACATGGATATGATCATGGAGCCGAAGCCGACGTCGCTCGAAGCGCTCCAAGGAAGAGACGGACGCCGGCCGGTCCAGGACCCGGTCGGACCGGACCCACAACCGGGCTCCCGGTCACAGGCCCGGTCGACCGGTCGGAACCGGACCGGCTCCCTCGTACCGGACGACGACCGGAAACCTCGCGAGGAATCCGGTTTCCGAGCCGGTCAGACCGGACCCATGATCGGACAGCCCGGTCCCAGGCCCGGTCCGACCGGATCCCTAACCGGACCTGACGAGAGTGCCCCACCAAACTGCCTTAACTTATCCTTTTGCGTACTGTTCGCCCTTGCTGGCCATGTGTGCCTATATAAGTAGCTGGAACCCCTCATTAGCTCTTTAGACTTGTTTTGAACTCAAACCTACCTTTGAGCTTAGTCTCCCTTGGGTATCATCCCTCCGTAATCAAGGCACCTTGGTTGTTGACTTAGATCTTGTTGAAGGAGATTCTAGTACTTGTTACTCTCTCTCCTTCCCCAAGCTCTTCCTCTCCAATCCCAATCTCTCTCCGGGGAATTCTACCGCGTGTCTCTTCCACGGAGATTCTATTGGCGTGGTCCATCGAGCCACGGAGGTAAGCATCGGGTGTATCGGGTTGGTGTGCGTGCGTGAGTCTCGGAGTTCCTCGTGCCCGTCGTGTTCTTCGTGTTCCTCGCGTTTTCCCATCTCCCCCTTTGGTTTCGAGGTCAATCCGCAAGATCGGGCCACACACGGGGTCTTAGACCTCATCAGTCACCCTATCATGGAGATGAGGAAGGCCACGAGTCGAGGACGACTCTTTCCCAAGGGGGGGGGAGATGATGTAGCCCCGCTCACCGACGACACTCCATCAAGACCAACTAGTCCCCCAAGTGGACCGATGACACGAGCCCGAGCCAAGGCGCTACATGATAAGGTGAACTCGCTCCTCACTACCCTTGATCTTGGTACCCCTTTGGATGGATTGCTACCTCATGCCGATGTGCTATGTGTCATTAGGTACAAGGCGCATCAAGACCTCGGAGAGGAGGAGGCGCCAAGATCAAGGGAGGGAGAGAAGCAGCTGGGACATGGAGATGATCATGGAGCCGAAGCCGACGTCGCTCGAAGCGCTCCAAGGAAGAGACGGACGCTGGCCGGTCCAGGACCCGGTCGGACCGGACCCACAACCGGCGCCCTGGCCACGAGTCCGGTCGACCGGTCGGAAACCGGACCGGCTCTCCTCGTCACGGACGACGACCGGACCCGGGACCGGAAACCTCGCAGGAATCCGGTTTCCGACCGGTCGACCGGACCCATGACCGGCCCGCCCGGTCACAGGCCCGGTCTGACCGGACCCCAAACCGGATCTGACGGAAGTGCCCCACCAAACTGCCGTAACTTATCCTTTTGCGTACCTGTTCACCCTTGCTGGCCATGTGTGACTATATAAGTAGCTGGAACCCCTCTTTAGCTCTTTAGACTTGTTTTGAACTCAAACCCTAACTTTGAGCTTAGTCTCCCTTGGGTATCATCCCTCTGTAATCAAGGCACCTTGGTTGTTGACTTAGATCTTGTTGAAGGAGATTCTAGTACTTGTTACTCTCTCTCTGATGAGGTCTAAGACCCCGTGTGTGGCCCGATCTCGCGAATGACCCAAGAATCAAAGGAGGGAGAGAGGGAGGCGGAAGAACACGAAGAACGCGAAGAACTCACACACGCACGCCAACCCGATACAATCGATACTTACCCTCGTGGCTCGATGGACCACGCCAATAGAATCACCACGGGAGAGACTCGCGGTAGAATCCCGGAGTGAGAGATCGGTGTTGGGGACTGAGACCTAGGTGAGGGAGAGAGAGGAGCACACTAGAATCTCACTCACATAGATCCAATCATCCAACATGGGGTGCCTTGATACAAAGGGGATGAAACCCTAGGGAGACAAAGCTCATCATCATGTCTAAGCCTAAATCTTGTCTAAAGAGGTAAGGGGGTGTCTTGGGTCTATATATAGGCCTACAAGACAACACATGGCGAAAAGGTACATAAGTGGGTAACTTAGGCGAGTTTGGTGGGTAGTTCCCGTCGGATCCGGTCTGGGGCCGGTCAGACCGGGCCTGGGACCGGGCGGTCCGGTTGTGGAGCCGGTCGACCGGTCGCCAACCGGGCAGGTCGGTCTGGGGCCCGGTCGGACCGGACTCTGGGCCGGCTGGGCCTCCTCCTCCCTCTTCCTTCTTCTCTTCTTTCCTTCTTCTTCTTCCTTCTTCCTTGCACCATGATGAATGGCTCCTCTTCCCTTCCCTCGCTTCCTTGCACCATGGGTGTTCCTCCTCTCCGGTTCCTCGATGATTCTTGTACCTAATGATATGTAGCACACCGATATGAGGTAGCATTCCATTCAAGGTATTGACGAGGTCGAGTATCGAGAGGAAGGAGTTCACCTTGTCGCGTGTAGCGTGGTTTAGGGTTGAAGGTCCACTTGGGGGACTCTTTGGCCATGGTGTAGCGTCGACGATAGGCGGGGTTGCACTTGATGGTCTTGGTGTAGCGACGTCGGTGACCGGGCATCATCTCCCCCTGGGAAGAGTCGTCTCGACTCTGTCCTCCCGAAGAGGTAGTCCATGACGTTGTCCCATGTAGAGTTGGGTAGTCGCGGTCGAAGAAGAACTTGGAGAAAAACCACTTGCGAAGGAAAGTCTTGGTGTGATTCCCGCGGGTTAGGTCCTTGTTGGGGTAGCCTCAATTGCGCGTTTCGTGAGCTACTCGGCGGTGGAAGTTGTCATTCGGGTACCTATACACACAAAAGAGAAAACAAAAAGCGTGTGTGCATGGTAGAGGAACACATCATCCATCATGATGTTCCATGTCTTGTGCACATCACCATTAGTGTTAATCAAGATAGTATGAAATGCATGGCGATGGTGCATATGGCAAGAAGGTGTATTCATGGCATGTGGTAACTCATGATCATCAAAAATAGAGAAGGCTATGGGGGCCATCTCATGGACAATGAAATAAGCATTCTTGCATGCCAAGCATAAGAAAGAGCAATTGTTCACAATCTTAGATGCAAGGATCATGGAATGGTGTAAACATTTGGGGCAAAGCATGTGGAACATGTTATCATTGTTGTCGACAACCCTATGTAAAGAGCAAGTGTTCATCAAGGGTGTCACAACACTAGCATGATCATAATCATTATCATTGCAAGCAAGCGGGGAAAATGTGAAGCTCTCATAGCATGGCATGGTCATTATATCACAAGCAATCAATTTCACATGATCAACAATGTTAGCAAGCAAAGCATCACATGGGAAAGTGAAAGTAGCATGTGAAGTAGCAAATGGATCATCGAGATCATGCATGCACTCATAAGTCATCATGTCCACTAGTGGGATCATGGCATCATCAACACCTATGTTGTTACCTTTGAAGGCCGACTCATTTGAGGTAGGTGTTGTGGAAGTAGGAGGATCCATGTGGTCGACATGTCCATCTTGGAGCAAGCATGGTGAGATATCATCATCTTCATGCACCATGTACATCGTCTCCATGAGCGGGAACTCATCCTCCATGGAACCTAGTGCAACATAAGAAGACACAAACGAGGGAGAGGTTAATGTGTTAGCAAAAGCGATGTCCTCCATGGACCTATCATCTACCTCTCGCAACTCACTTTGTGTATCACTCATGTCCTCCAAACGGAAGCACTCAAACTCACATATGGGGTGGAAGTCACTCAACTCACTATCACTCTCACTCAAGTGGGCTAAGTGGCTCTCATTCTCACATGGGATTGGTACCAACTCATCAATGAAGCATAGGGGAGTAGGCTCGACTTTCTCATCTCCATGCGCCTCCTTGGTTGAAGGAAAATTCCCATGCTCAACCATCTCAACTCCATGCGCCTCCGTAGGTGTAGGGAGAATCCCATGGTCACCATGCTCAACTCCATCGCCTCCTAAGTCGTCCTCAAGTGGTGGCATCTCGGAGACTTGTGCATTGAGCTCGTCGAAGTATAGCTTCTTGGCGCTTGGCGTTGTGCATTGCCATGCCACGTGACCCTTGACCTTGCACACCTCACATAGGAGATTGGGACATTCCCGTGGAGGGTGGCCTTGTTGCTTGCACTTGTAGCATCGGAGTCCATAGGCATATGGCGAAGTAGGGGCCATTGTGGTGGTGGCACAAGAGGTGGAAGTCGCCTCATGAGGAAGGTATGCGCGATGTGCACTTGCCGCCCTTGGAGTTGTAGGCACCCTATCAAGGTGTTTGTCGCCTTCATGTCGAGGCTCTCGTCTTCGTGCATCATCACCATGGCTTGAGTGGTGTCGTCGAAGACTCGTGGAAGATGTTGGTCGATGGCGATCATGAAGTGGCTTGTGTTGGCGAAGCTCATGTGGTGACGTATGTCGATGACGGTCCTTGCCATGCCTAGATGACGGCTCATGCGACTTGGCATGTTGCTTGTGGCGCCTTGTGGAGCTTGGAGAAGAGTGTCGATGGCGCTCATGAAGGGGACGCTCTTGATGCTCCATATGGTGTACTTGAAGTCGACGATCTTGTGCATAAGCACTCTCATGGTGGCGCCTTGTGGAGCATTGTAGGCGAGTGTCGATGACGATCATGATGAGGACGCTCTTGACGATCCATGTGATGGTGCCATCGTGGAGGTCCTCCATCTTCATATGTAGCTCCATTTGCCAAGTAGGGGTATGTAGGTAGCACCAACGTTGCTCATGGTGGAGTCGAGGTGAGGCTCCGTCACGGTGTCGATGTCGTAGACGTGGTTTTGCTCCACCATGTCGTCCATGAGTGGTGAGCCATTGTCGATGTAGAGCTCGTCGACGTCGTCCTCAAGGTGGTGCTCCACCATGTCGTCGATGTCGTACTCGTGGTGTTGCTCCACCATGTCGTCCATGCTTGAGGAGCCATTGTCGATGTAGAGCTCCTCGATGTCGGTCATGTCGGTGATGCTCGCGGAGCCATAGTCGGTGTCGAGCTCCACATGTTCCTCCACATCCGCGGTGCTTGAAGAGGTATCCTCCTCGAAGTGCTCCGTGTACTCCTCCGTATCCTCATCTTCGCTATCCATGTTAGCACGATGGTATGTATATGGTGTATGTTAGTGGAAGAACACTACCGCGCAATCTTACCGTGGTATGACAAGATTGGGGTGATCCAACAAAACCGAGAGTTAGAACAATTGTATCGGGCACTCACACAAAGACACACGCAAAAGCTAGCAAATATGGTGGTAGGTGAGTGTGGTGGAAAGCCAAAAGACGAAATCCGAAATCAAGTTTGTTGTTAAGAGTGGGTGAAGTCCAACGAAATCAAATGTCAAAGCGATGATCACTAGAAACACGGAAAAGATATGGAACACACACACGAGATGAACGGGGTTAGTGCGACCAAAAAGTGAGCGGAAAAGTGTATGAAGCCCTTAAGCAAGGGTGCTCGATGTCACACTAACACAAGAAGAGATCAAAGCTTTGGTTGCAACGAAGAGACAACAAGATTTACACGCGGCCTCTCTTCTCTTTTTCTCTCTTTTGCTTAAAAGCTTTTTCTCTTTTGTATTTGGTGGCACTTGCACTCTTTTGTATCTATGGTGGCGCTTTGTACACTTTGGTATGTATGATGGCACTATGCACACTTGTGCTCTTTTTGTATTTTGGCGGCTTTTCTCGCACTATGTTAGCGTTAGCTCGCTTTTGCTATCTTGCCACATGAGTTTTGCTTAGAAGCTTTACTCCACACGACACACACATCTCACAATCGGGGCCACGTGCAATGTCTCGCAACACTCGATAAGCAATGCTCGTAGGATAGATCGCAAAAGGAAGAGGGGCTACACGGTGGGGAGCAAGTTATACCTAGATGAAAAGTTAGGCGGTGTCGTAACACACAACTTGCGAGGATGGCGACGATGGTGTCGTAGTTGCGCCGGAGTCCGGGGTGCCGAAGGTGTCGCCGCGGTGTTGATGTAGACGCGGAAGCTCGAAAGACAATCCTTGTACTCCAAAACGGAAACCGGGCAAAATAAGTCAATGCCCGAAAATTTGGGTCACGACGAGCGATCGAAGGTGTCAAAATTTTGGAGTCGGAAAATTTCGGAAACGGTGTCAAAATTAGAGTTAAGATGAAAGGGGATAACTGTGAAAGTTTGGGGTCAAACGGGCGCCGGAAAGTTGTCACAATTTGGAGCAAAAAGTGGAGTCAAAATGGGCGAAAACTGGGTCAAACCCGGTCCAGAACCCGGTCAAACCGGACCTGGGACCGGCCGGCCCGGTCCAGAACCGGATCTGGAACCGGATGGGCCCCTGGACTTGGTCCGGATGGCACCGGTCTGAGACCCGGTTGCAGACCGGACGCCCGGTTCGTACTCCGGTTGACCGGATTTTGGCTGGGCGTTCGATCAGATGTGAGCGGGGCGCGCCGGTGGTTGAGCGGGAGCCGAGCAAGGTGAGGAGCCGGCGCTTCGCGCGCGGCGTGGACGGTGCGGCGAGCGAGGGCGGGCAGCGAGATGGGCCGGTGCTGTGCGGGAGATTGGTGGATCCGGCGGCGGCTGGCGGCGAGCAAGGCGGCTGGCGCGCGCGGCGCGGGCGTGCGGCGTGGCGGCGGCTGGCGCGAGACTTGGCGCGCGAGCGAGGAGCGGCGGTGGTCGGCGGGGCGGGCCGGGGCGGTGGTGAAGTCCGGCGGCGGCGCAGGGGTCGGGGGCGGGCGGGGCCGGCGGGTGGCGGCTGGGCGTGCGCGCGGCCCGCGGGCGTTGAGCCGCGCGGCGTGCTCGCGCTGGTGCGAGGTGGCCGGCCGGTGGTTGCCGTGGCGATGGGCCGGCGCGCTGTGAGGTTGGGCGCGTGGAGGCAAGCGGAGAGGAAAATCGTGCGGGTTTGGAAGGAGATGGTTGACCACGATTTGTTCTTCACGCGCATAGAACCGCGCCACGAAGCATCACGGGAACACGGCCACGAAAATGCTCGGATTTGCTCGAAATTTGGACAAAATTGATGGGGAAAAGATGGGGAAAATGATAGATCAATCACTCCAACATCAAATCCATGGACTAAAACCACTCAAAACGCAACGAAATCGCAGATCCGTCCAAAGGCAAATTAGGGCTATTTTTTGGGGATTTTTTTTTTGGGGAAAATTTTCGAGACGAAATTGGATGAGGTCGGGGGTCAAATCCGCGGAAACCAAAGGCTGCTGATACCATATGATGAGGTCTAAGACCCCGTGTGTGGCCCGATCTTGCGAATGACCCGAGAATCCAAGGGGGAAAGAGAGGGAGAGACGCGAAGAACACGAAGAACACGAAGAACACACGCACGCACGCCAACCCGATACAATCGATACTTACCCCCGTGGCTCGATGGACCACGCCAATAGAATCACCACGGGAGAGACTCGAGGTAGAATCCCGGAGTGAGAGATCGGTGTTGGGAGATGGAGATCTAGTGAGGGAGAGAGAGTGGAGCACACTAGAATCTCACACTCACATAGATCCAATCATCCAACATAGGGTGCCTTGATACAAAGGGGATGAAACCCTAGGGAGACAAAGCTCAACATCCATGTCTAAGCCTAAATCTTGTCTAAAGAGGTAAGGGGGTGTCTTGGGTCTATATATAGGCCTACAAGACAACACATGGCGAAAAGGTACATAAGTGGGTAACTTAGGCAGTTTGGTGGGTAGTTCCCGTCGGATCCGGTCTGGGGCCGGTCAGACCGGGCCCGGGACCGGGCGGTCCGGTTGTGGAGCCGGTCGACCGGTCGCCAACCGGGCAGGTCGGTCCGGGGCCCGGTCGGACCGGACTCCGGGCCGGCCGGGCCTCCTCCTCCCTCTTCCTTCTTCTTCCTTCTTCTTCTTCCTTCTTCCTTGCACCATGATGAATGGCTCCTCTTCCCTTCCCTCGCTTCCTTGCACCATGGGTGTTCCTCCTCTCCGGTTCCTCGATGATTCTTGTACCTAATGATATGTAGCACACCGATATGAGGTAGCATTCCATTCAAGGTATTGACGAGGTCGAGTATCGAGAGGAAGGAGTTCACCTTGTCGCGTGTAGCGTGGTTTAGGGTTGAAGGTCCACTTGGGGGACTCTTTGGCCATGGTGTAGCGTCGACGATAGGCGGGGTTGCACTTGATGGTCTTGGTGTAGCGACGTCGGTGACCGGGGCTACATCACTCTCCTTCCCCAAGCTCTTCCTCTCCAATCCCAATCTCTCTCCGGGGAATTCTACCGCGTGTCTCTTCCACGGAGATTCTATTGGCGTGGTCCATCGAGCCACGGAGGTAAGCATCGGGTGTATCGGGTTGGTGTGCGTGCGTGAGTCTCGGAGTTCCTCGTACCCGTCGTGTTCTTCGTGTTCCTCGCGTTTTCCCATCTCCCCTTTTGGTTTCGACGTCAATCCGCAAGGTCGGGCCACACACGGGGTCTTAGACCTCATCATATGGTATCAACAGCTCTTGGTTACCGGGATTTTGACCACCCACCCACCCAATTTCGTCTCTAGAAATTTTTCCAAAAAACCAAAAAAATAACCCCAAATTGCCTTTGGATGGATCTACGATTTTGTTGAGTTTTTGGTGGTTTTGATTCGTGGATTTGGTGTTGTTAGTGTTGATCGACTATTTCCCCCACCTTTTAGCCTCCAATTCCTCCATTTCCCTTCGATTTGATCTTTTGGCTTTGGTTTGGGGAAGAACAGGAGAGAGAAACACGAGCAGCCGGTTGAGAAACCGGTTGACCGGCCCCCAGACCGGACCACCCGGCCCAGCACCCCGCCGACCGGCCGCTAGACCGGAGCATCCGGCCCCAAGCCTGGCCAGACCGGCCCCCAGACCGGATACTGCTGCTAACACCACCGCCGACCACCACCACCACCACCATCATCGCAAGTTGCGTGTTCATCACCGCCTACACAACTTAGGTATAACTTGCATTTCCCTTGTCACCCCTCTTCTTTTTGCGATCTATCCTATCGAGCATTGCTTATCAAGTGTTGCGAGACATTGCACGTGGCCCCGATTGTGAGGTGTGTGTGTAGTGTGGAGTCAAGCTTAGAAGCAAGAACTCGTGTGGCAAGATACAAAAAGCGAGGCTAACGCTATGTTGCCGGCCAAAACCCACCGGCGAGTAGCGACGGGCAACACGGAGAGCTGGGAGGCTCCCAGGACTGCTAGTGGGCCCTGGTCCCTCGGGCGACGGCCCGCAATGCTCCGGCACACGTCCTGGCGGTTGCGAGGGCGTGCCACCTGATCTATACCTGATCAGGAAGGTGATGGACTGCTTCGATTAGTTTCTGCATGGCGGACACGTAAACATTAAATGCGAGCACGATCGGCTCTCAGTGTTACCTCGTGAATCGGCTCAAAGAGCCGATTACCCCATGGTTCACGTTGGATTTACGATAACATGGGGATCCTGCTTTATCAATACCAAGTTAAATCAATCTACGATAGTTTAGGGTTTTCACCGCATAACCGGAACATCCTACGCGTAGTTGAGTGATACGTCTCCGACGTATCGATAATTTCTTATGTTCCATGCCACATTATTGATGATATCTACATGTTTTATGCATACTTTATGTCATATTTATGCATTTTCCGGCACTAACCTATTAACGAGATGCCGAAGAGCCGATTCTGTTTTCACGCCGTTTTTGGTTTCAGAAATCCTAGTAAGGAAATATTCTCGGAATTGGACGAAATCAACGCCCGTGGGCCTATTTTTCCACGAAGCTTCCGGAAGACCGGAGGACTTACGAAGTGGGGCCACGAGGTGGCGCCACACTAGGGCGGCGCGGCCCAAGCCTTGGCCGCGCCGGCCCGTTGTGTGGGGCCCCAGTGGCGCCTCCCGACCTGCCCTTCCGCCTACTTAAAGCCTCCGTCGCGAAACCCCCAGCATCGAGAACCACGATACGGAAAACCTTCATCGAGACGCCACCACCGCCAATCCCATCTCGGGGATTCAGGAGATCGCCTCCCGGCACCTCGCCGGAGAGGGGAATCATCTCCCGGAGGACTCTTCACCGCCATGATCGCCTCCGGAGTGATGAGTGAGTAGTTCACCCCCGGACTATGGGTCCATAGCAGGTAGCTAGATGGTCGTCTTCTCCTTATGTGCTTCATTGTCGGATCTTGTGAGCTGCCTAACATGATCAAGATCATCTATCTCGTAATGCTATATGTTGTGTTTGTCGGGATCCGATGGATAGAGAATACTATGTTATGTTGATTATCAATCTATTACCTAAGTGTTGTTTATGATCTTGCATGCTCTCCGTTAGTAGTAGAGGCTCTGGCCAAGTTTTCACTCTTAACTCCAAGAGGGAGTATTTATGCTCGATAGTGGGTTCATGCCTCCATTAAATCTGGGACAGTGACAGAAAGTTCTAAGGTTGTGGATGTGGATGTGTTGTTGCCACTAAGGATAAAACATTGATGCTATGTCCGAGGATGTAGTTATTGATTACATTACGCACCATACTTAATGCAATTGTCTGTTGTTTGCAACTTAATACTGGAAGGGGTTCGGATGATAACCTGAAGGTGGACTTTTTAGGCATAGATGCATGCTGGATAGCGGTCTATGTACTTTGTCGTAATGCCCAACTAAATATCACTATACTTATCATATCATGTATGTGCATGGTCATGCCCTCTCTATTTGTCAATTGCCCGATCGTAATTTGTTCACCCAACATGCTATTTATCTTATGGGAGAGACACCTCTAGTGAACTGTGGACCCCGGTCCTATTCTTTACATCTGAAATACAAATCTGCTGCTATTGTTCTTTACTTGTTCTTTGCAAACAAATATCATCATCCACACTATACATCTAATCCTTTGTTACAGACAAGCCGGTGAGATTGACAACCTCACCGTTTCGTTGGGGCAAAGTACTTTGGTTGTGTTGTGCGGGTTCCACGTTGGCGCCGGAATCCCTGGTGTTGCGCCGCACTACATCCCGCCGCCATCAACCTTCAACGTGCTTCTTGACTCCTACTGGTTCGATTAAACCTTGGTTTCTTACTGAGGGAAAACTTACTGCTGTGCGCATCACACCTTCCTCTTGGGGTTCCCAACGAACGTGTGTATTACACGCCATCAAGCATATTTTGTGGCGCAATTGCCGGGGAGATCAAGACACGCTGCAAGGGGAGTCTCCACAATCCAATCTCTTTACTTTGTTTTTGTCTTGCTTTATTTTATTTACTTTCTTGTTTGCTGCATTATATCAAAACACAAAAAAATTAGTTGCTAGTTTTACTTTATTTACTGTCTTGCACTCTATATCAAAAACACACAAAAAAAATTTAGTTACTTGCATTTTACTTTTGTTACCATGTCTAGTTCTGCACCTGTTACTTCTTCACCTGAGGAATTAGTCTTCACTTTTAAACAAGGGGATGAGGAGAGTTTTAAAGATGCTTGGTCCAGAATTTTTACTTCTTATCGTAAAGCTGAACCTCAAATGACTCTAAGTTTGCTCCTTAGTAATTTTTATTTTGGTCTTATGATTCGCTATAGATATGCCTTGGATGCTTGTAGTGGGAGGAGATTTCCTTCATTGCAATGGGGATCAAGCTTTTAATGCCATAAAGAAGTTGGTTGCATCACATGATTCAGCTAATAACTTTGATTCAGCCCTTATTAGCATTTATAATAGATTAAACACTCTTGAGACAAGTGCATCTCGCTTGAATGAAAATTATAGATATGTTCGTAACCGTCTTGATCAAGTTTTAGTGAACTCTGAACCTTCATTATGGGATCCTACTATTAAAATAGTTATCGGTGACCAAACTCTTCATGCCAATTGTGATATTATGTCTGAATTTTGCCTAATTGATGAGGACATCTTTATGATAGATACAACCAATACTCCTACAACCACATCTCAGGTACATTCGTTACTAGGAATCCTTCCTGATATATATGAGAATATGATGCTGCCTAAATCAAATGTATTTATATTATTTAGGAATGGATCTAGCATGGACGCCAAGCATTGGATTAGGAATGTGCATGGAGATGGCAGCAGACCTGCAAGGATTCAGGATGGCGTTGCAAGCGAGGATTTCAGAACATTGAAGCCACCATAGTGAAGCAATGATGCTTGGATGAATTATACAAGTTACTCCATCATAAACTTCGTCCAAAGAGTTATTTATGGTGCAGCGTCACCTTATTTAATGGGCCAGGCCCATGTATTTTCGGATTAGGTATTTTAGGGGATTTTAAGAGGCCATATAAGTGGAGGAAGGCCCATTTAGGGGTGTTTTTGGCCAACCCTAGCTGGTTGGACGAAAATCCCTTGACTTCCCCCATATATATCCCTCCGTAGCCGTCATTAGAACTTGGATTTTGATTAGATTAAAAGTTAGCCAATTGCTGCAACTACGTGTACTTCTTTTGAGGCCAACGCCCAGAACAAGACCGACTATTCAGAATCCCACCATTATCAATCAAGCTTTCATCTCTATTCGCAATATTCTGATTGCATCTTTAGTTCTTACTTGTTCTCGATTTCAGGTAGGAATTAAGACCCTTGTTGGTCAGGCTGATCGTGCATCCGCAAGATCGGTAACTCCCGGAGATTGTCCTAGCGATTGCATTGGCGCACGAGCTTTGCACGTGTAGTCGGATCGTCAAGCACGAACTCCACCAACAAATCGAATTATCCTCATCTCATCGAAAGATCGGACACCTTTGCCCTATCACTAATGCCTAAGAGTATTCATAAATCTTTGAAACTTTGGGGATTCGTTGAAGGGGGAGAAGGAATAACTCTTATTGATAACTCTGTTATAATTCCTAAAGGAATAGCTGCGGGTGTGCATACAACCGTTCTTGGGAGAACAATATCCATTGATTATCTTGTTATTGAATGTGCAGGAATAGGACAAATCACACTCGGAAGATCCCTGCTGAAACTATTGGGAGCAGTCATAGATATGGGAGAAGGCACACTAAAATTCACCTCTACACCCGGGGGTAGACATATATTCCCTAAATCAAAGAGTAAGAAAAATAACAAGAAAGGTAAGGGTAAAGCCCAAGGTAATGTTGATACTGCATCTTTTGATAACACTTGATATACACTTTCTGCGCCTAGCTGAAAGGCGTTAAAGAAAAGCGCTTATGGGAGACAACCCATGTTTTTACTACAATACTTTTATTTTATATTTGAGTCTTGGAAGTTGTTTATACTGTAGCAACCTCTCCTTATCTTAGTTTTGTGCATTGTTGTGCCAAGTAAAGTCGTTGATAGTAAGGTTCATACTAGATTTGGATTACTGCGCAGAAACAGATTTCTTTGCTTGTCACGAATTTCGACCTGCCTCTCTGTAGGTAGCTCAGAAAAATATGCCAATTTACGTGCGTGATCCTCAGATATGTACGCAACTTTCATTCAATTTGGGCATTTTCATTTGAGCAAGTCTGGTGCCTCAATAAAATCCGTCTTTACGGACTATTCTGTTTTGACAGATTCTGCCTTTTATTTCGCATTGCCTCTTTTGCTATGTTGGATGAATTTCTTTGTTCCATTAATGTCTAGTAGCTTTGTGCAATGTCCAGAAGTGTTAAGAATGATTATGTCACCTCTGAACATGTAAATTTTTATTATGCACTAACCCTCTAATGAGTTGTTTCGAGTTTGGTGTGGAGGAAGTTTTCAAGGATCAAGAGAGGGAGATGATACAATATGATCAAGGAGAGTGAAAGCTCTAAGCTTGGGGATGCCCCGGTGGTTCACCCCTGCATATTTTAAGAAGACTCAAGCGTCTAAGCTTGGGGATGCCCAAGGCATCCCCTTCTTCATCGACAACATTATCGAGGTTCCTCCCCTGAAACTATATTTTTATTCCGTCACATCTTATGTGCTTTGCTTGGAGCGTCGGTTTGTTTTTGTTTTTGTTTGAATAAAATGGATCCTAGCATTCATTGTGTGGGAGAGAGACACGCTCCGCTGTTGCATATGGACAAATATGTCCTTAGGCTTTACTCATAGTATTCATGGCGAAGGTTGAATCTTCTTCGTTAAATTGTTATATGGTTGGAATCGGGACATGCTACGTGTAGTAATTCTAAAATGTCTTGAATAATTTGATACTTGGCAATTGTTGTGCTCACGTTTAAGCTCTTGCATCGTATACTTTGCACCTATTAATGAAGAAATACATAGAGCTTGCTAAAATTTGGTTTGCATAATTGGTCTCTCTAAAGTCTAGATAATTTCTAGTATTGAGTTTTGAACAACAAGGAAGACGGTGTAGAGTCTTATAATGTTTACAATATGACTTTTATGTGAGTTTTGCTGCACCGGTTCATCCTTGTGTTTGTTTCAAATAACCTTGCTAGCCTAAACCTTGTATCGAGAGGGAATAGTTCTCATGCATCCAAATCCTTGAGCCAACCACTATGCCATTTGTGTCAACCATACCTACCTACTACATGGTATTTCTCCGCCATTCCAAAGTAAATTGCTTGAGTGCTACCTTTAAAATTTCCATTCTTTACCTTTGCAATATATAGCTCATGGGACAAATAGCTTAAAAACTATTGTGGTATTGAATATTTACTTATGCACTTTATCTCTTATTAAGTTGTTTGTTGTGCGATAACCATGTTCCTGGAGACGCCATCAACTACTCTTTGTTGAATATCATGTGAGTTGCTATGCATGTCCGTCTTGTCTGAAGTAAGGGAGATTTACCACTCGTTTAATGGTTAGAGCATGCATAATGTTAGAGAAGAACATTGGGCCGCTAACTAAAGCCATGAATCATGGTGGAAGTTTCAGTTTTGGACAAATATCCTCAATCTCATATGAGAACATTAATTTAGCTACATGCTTATTCATTAAAGAGGAGTTCATTATCTGTTGTCTATGTTGTCCCGGTATGGATGTCTAAGTTGAGAATAATCAAAAGCGAGAAATCCAAATGCGAGCTTTGTCCTTAGACCTTTGTACAGGCGGCATAGAGGTACCCCTTTGTGACACTTGGTTAAAACATGTGTATTGCGATGATAATCCCGGTAATCCAAGCTAATTAGGACAAGGTGCGGGCACTATTAGTATACTATGCATGAGGCTTGCAACTTGTAAGATATAATTTACATGATACATATGCTTTATTACTACCGTTGACAAAATTGTTTCTTGTTTTCAAAACCAAAGCTCTAGCACAAATATAGCAATCAATGCTTCCTCTGCGAAGGGCCTTTCTTTTACTTTTATGTTGAGTCAGTTCACCTATCTCTCTCCACCTCAAGAAGCAAACACTTGTGTGAACTGTGCATTGATTCCTACATACTTGCATATTGCACTTGTTATATTACTTTACATTGACAATATCCATGAGATATACATGTTATAAGTTGAAAGCAACCGCTGAAACTTAATCTTCCTTTGTGTTGCTTCAATACCTTTACTTTGATTTATTGCTTTATGAGTTCACTCTTATGCAAGACTTATTGATGCTTGTCTTGAAAGTAGTATTCATGAAAAGTCTTTGCTTTATGATTCATTTGTTTACTCATGTCATTACCATTGTTTTGATCGCTGCACTCGTTACATATGCTTACAATAGTATGATCAAGGTTATGATGGCATGTCAGTCCAGAAATTATCTTTGTTATCGTTTACCTGCTCGGGACGAGCAGGAACTAAGCTTGGGGATGCTGATACGTCTCCGACGTATCGATAATTTCTTATGTTCCATGCCACATTATTGATGATATCTACATGTTTTATGCATACTTTATGTCATATTTATGCATTTTCCGGCACTAACCTATTAACGAGATGCCGAAGAGCCGATTCTGTCGTTTTCTCGTTTTTGGTTTCGGAAATCCTAGTAAGGAAATATTCTCGGAATTGGACGAAATCAACGCCCGTGGGCCTATTTTTCCACGAAGCTTCCAGAAGACCGGAGGACTTACGAAGTGGGGCCACGAGGTGGCGCCACACTAGGGCGGCGCGGCCCAAGCCTTGGCCGCGCCGGCCTGTTGTGTGGGGCCCCCGTGGCGCCTCCCGACCTGCCCTTCCGCCTACTTAAAGCCTCCGTCGCGAAACCCCTAGTACCGAGAGCCACGATACGGAAAACCTTACTGAGACGTCGCCGCCGCCAATCCCATCTCGGGGGATTCAGGAGATCGCCTCCGGCACCCTGCCGGAGAGGGGAATCATCTCCCGGAGGACTCTTCACCGCCATGATCGCCTCCGGAGTGATGAGTGAGTAGTTCACCCCTGGACTATGGGTCCATAGCAGTAGCTAGATGGTCGTGTTCTCCTTATGTGCTTCATTGTCGGATCTTGTGAGCTGCCTAACATGATCAAGATCATCTACATGTAATGCTATATGTTGTGTTTGTCGGGATCCGATGGATAGAGAATACTATGTTATGTTGATTATCAATCTATTACCTAAGTGTTGTTTATGATCTTGCATGCTCTCCGTTATTAGTAGAGGCTCGGCCAAGTTTTTACTCTTAACTCCAAGAGGGAGTATTTATGCTCGATAGTGGGTTCATGCCTCCATTAAATCCGGGACAAGTGATGAGAAAGTTCTAAGGTTGTGGATGTGTTGTTGCCACTAGGGATAAAACATTGATGCTATGTCCGAGGATGTAGTTATTGATTACATTACGCACCATACTTAATGCAATTGTATGTTGTTTGCAACTTAATACTCGGAAGGGGTTCGGATGATAACCTCGAAGGTGGACTTTTTAGGCATAGATGCATGCTGGATAGCGGTCTATGTACTTTGTCGTAATGCCCAACTAAATCTCACTATACTTATCATATCATGTATGTGCATGGTCATGCCCTCTGTATTTGTCAATTTCCCGACTGTAATTTGTTCACCCAACATGTTATTTATCTTATGGGAGAGACACCTCTAGTGAACTGTGGACCCCGGTCCTATTCTTTACATCTGAAATACAAATCTGATGCTATTGTTCTTTACTGTTCTTTGCAAACAAATATCATCATCCACACTATACATCTAATCCTTTGTTACAGCAAGCCGGTGAGATTGACAACCTCGCTGTTTCGTTGGGGCAAAGTACTTTGGTTGTGTTGTGCAGTTTCCACGTTGGCGCCGGAATCCCTGGTGTTGCGCCGCACTACATCCCGCCGCCATCAACCTTCAACGTGCTTCTTGACTCCTACTGGTTCGATTAAACCTTGGTTTCTTACCGAGGGAAAACTTACTGCTGTGCGCATCACACCTTCCTCTTGGGGTTCCCAACGAACGTGTGTATTACACGCCATCATTGAGCCTGGCAGATACGAAAGATAATAGAAAACTAGCCCTAAAAGAGGCCTAAAAACCAACACAAAGTCGATTCCCGGAACAATCTCTCTAGGATGAGCAAACTATACCATACGCACTACTGGATCGTTCAACCCGTTTGCAAGGCCTAACCATGCGGATATCAAACTAATCCTTGGAGAACAAGGAACAACCATAACAGATCAGATCTACTAAATAAAGACTAAGCAAGACGCTGCCCTTACACCCAAGATAGGTGCAAAGGCAGCTAGATATTGAGGGGCAGCGTAGCTAAGCAAAATTATCAGAAAAGTATCGATGTCAGCCCCAAAACATCTACGATAACAGTATTGCTCGCCATCAACAAGGCTTCAGTACGAGCAATATAAGACAACGAATAAACTGATACTGCCTAGATCGCAAGATGCGATCTAGGCAGCATGACGCTTACCCGGAAGAAACCCTCGAAACAAGGGGTGGCGATGCGCCTAGATTGGTTTGTTGTGAACGTGATCGTCCTCCTTTCTCAATAACCCTAGGTACATATTTATAGTCCGTAGACTTTCTATCTTTGGAATAAACCTAGTTGTGTACGACTAAGCTCTATCTCTTTATTCTAAACTAATCTACCATAATGTACAGATACACGGGCAATCTAGCCCAAACTCTCGCACGAGGCCGATTCAGAGACACTTTATATTCACGTCCTCCAAGCCCATCTCAATCACGGCCCATCTCCTGCTTTGGCTAAATTCTGG
This sequence comes from Lolium rigidum, assembly GCF_022539505.1. Taxonomy (NCBI): domain Eukaryota; kingdom Viridiplantae; phylum Streptophyta; class Magnoliopsida; order Poales; family Poaceae; genus Lolium; species Lolium rigidum. The sequence goes on along the minus strand of NC_061512.1, from coordinate 88,579,463 downwards.
TGATAACACATGATGCAGCCCGACCTTCGGTCTTATCCGCATCATGGTCATCATCAAGAACTACGCTCAAGTCCGACGTCACGGAAGCATGGAAGAGGAGACGGAAGAAGGAGACGCGTCTAGGAAGGCCGGCACTACCGCCACGGAGTGGCCGACACTCGCCACCTTGCTCGACGCCGGAGGAAGACGGCACCTGTCGCCATGCCTACGCCGACACCGCCGTCCCCACTATGAAGCTCATAATATAAACCATCCCACTATGCTATTTGTATGCCTAAACTACCCCTCCTTAGTGGCTCCCTATATATAGGCTCCCACCTCCCCCTTCATGAGGTTAAGGAATGAACTTGAGAGAATTAGGCTCATGCCTCCACCATCCCTTTGGGATTAGGGAAACCCCCTCCTTAGATTACCATAATCTATTGTACAAGGCACTCCTTATATGATTAGTCTCTCACACTTGTGATTCTACCACCGGTCTCTCACTCGTGTGATTCCACCGATCGTATACCGATCTTCCTCTCGGGGATTCTACCGCGTGTCTCTCCCTTGAGAGATTCTATCGGGATAGTGGTTCGGGCTATCGGGAGTAAACCGGAATTGTATCGGGTTGTTGTTCCTCCTCTCCGGTTCCTCGATGATTCTTGTACCTAATGATATGTAGCACACCGATATGAGGTAGCATTCCATTCAAGATATTGACGAGGTCGAGTATCGAGAGGAAGGAGTTCACCTTGTCGCGTGTAGCGTGGTTTAGGGTTGAAGGTCCACTTGGGGGACTCTTTGGCCATGGTGTAGCGTCGACGATAGGCGGGGTTGCACTTGATGGTCTTGGTGTAGCGACGTCGGTGACCGGGGCTACATCAATTTGCAGGAGCAAGTGGTCAGGGGAATCAAGCGGGAGGCTTGTGCTGGGCGAATGCGTGTGGAGGCGCAGATTGGAGAATGGCTTGGGAGCAGCCCGTGAGCAGGAATCGGGCGGGAAGGTGAGGCACGGCGGCGGCAGTTGGATGCTCTGCGCGTGCGACGGTTGCTGGCGGCGCAAGGTGGTGGAGCAAGGCGGGGGCGAGCAAGGCGGCCGAGCTGCTGCGCGAGCGTGCGGGGCGCGGAGGGTAACCAGAGGCGGGAGCAGCGAGCAGGGCTGGGTCGAGCGGAGTTGGGGCGGGCTCGCAGAGCTGGCAGATGGCGGCGGCTTGCGGATGCGCGGGCGAGGGAGGTTGGCCGCGTGGTGGAGGTTGGCCGGCGCGGGCGTTGGTGAGCTGGCGGCGCGCGTGGATGGGCCAGGGGGCGGTGGTTGGCCGGCGGCCTGGTGATTTTGTGGGCGGCGCTCGGATGCGGGGAGGCGGGCCAGGCAGAGCTGCAGGTGGTCAAGGCGCGGATCGATGGTTGGGTGATGTTGCTGCGCTACTTGCTGCGGAGCGAAGCGGATGCGGTGGGCGCGCGTGGAGCTCGGGCGGCGCTGCTTGGCGTGCGGGGCGGCAGAAGCTGGGGCCAGGTGGCCAGGTGGGACAAGCGCGGGTCAGCTTTGTTCTTCCTCCCGAAGAACTCAAGGAACCAGCAGCCAAGAACACGCATGAACTCACGGAAAACAGGCTAAAAAAACCTCAGATTTCTCACGATTGGAAGCAAATTGAAGCACCAAAATTTGAGGAAAGATAGATCAACCACTATAACATCAGATCTGTGGACCGAAACCACAAAAAACTCAACAAATTCGCAGATCAAATTATGAGCTATTTTTTGGGGCAATTTTTTTGGGAAATTTTTTGGGCGAAAATTGGAGAGGTTTGGGGTCAAATTCGTGGCAACCTTTGCTCTGATACCATATGATGCGGCCTAAGGCCACGTGGGTTGCCCGATCTCACGAATTGACCGAGGGAAAGGCGGGGGAGAGGAAGAACACGGCGATGAACACGATGAACACACGCAAACACACACCAACCCGATACAATTCTGTTTACTCCCGATAGCCCGAACCACTATCCCGATAGAATCCCTCAAGGAGAGACACGAGGTAGAATCCCCGAGAGAAAGACCGATATACGATCTATGGAGTCACACGTGTGAGAGACCGCGGTAGAATCACAAGTGCGAAAGATAAATCATATAAGGAGTGCCTTGATACAACTCATAGATTTGTGTCTAAGAGAGGAGGTGATGAGGACATCCCATCTCTTGATACAACCGCTGTACCTACAGCGACACAAATACAAGGACCAATCACTCGAGCTCGTGCCAAACAACTAAACTATCAGGTACTTTCGTTTCTTGGAACTATTCCTCACATACACGAGAATATGATGCTTCCTAAATCAGATATGTTTGTTACTCTTAGGAATGATGGACCAAGCATGGATGAGGAGGACAAGCATTGGAGCATGATCACACATGGAGGAGATGGCAGCAAACATATGAGGATTGAAGAAGACGCTGCGAGTGGAGATTTCAGAACTTTGAAGCCACCATAATTGGAGATGAAGGCATGGACGAAATATAGAGTTCTCCACTTCATAATTTCGTCCACATGAGTTCATGGTGCTGCGACACCTTTAGTTTTGGGCCAGGCCCATGTAATTTTCGCAGGATTTAAGTCAGCCACTTTTTAGAGTCCGTATTGAAGGGGGAAAGGCCTTCTAGGGTTTGGTTCGGCCACCATATGCATGGCTGGCCGAAACCCCACCTTTTCCTCCTTTAAATACCCCCATAGCCGTCACGTTTAGACTCGGATTTTGATTAGACTAAAAGTTAGCCATTGCTGCAACTCTCGTGTACTTCTTTTGAGGCCAACGCCCAGAACAAGACCGACTACTCGGAATCCCACCTTATTCAATAAAGCTTTCATCTTCCATCCGCAATATTCTGATTGCATCATTAGTTCTTACTTGTTCTCGATTTCAGGTGGGAATTAAGACCCTCGCTGGTCAGGCTGATCGTGCATCCGCAAGATCAGTAACTCCCGGAGATTCTCCTAGCGATTGCATTGGCGCACGAGCTTTGCACGTGTAGTCGGATCGTCAAGCACGAACTCCACCAACAAATCGACGCTATCATACTCTCATCGAAAGATCGGCCACCTTTGCCCTATCAGGAGGGGGTTTCCCTAATCCCGGAGGGATGGTGGAGGCATAAGCCAAGTTCTCACTCAAGTTATGTCTTGCCTAATGAAGGGGGAGGTGGGAGCCTATATATAGGGAGCCACTAAGGAGGGGTAGTTTAGGCATACAAGGGGGTACATGGGACTTGGCCCGAATTGACTTGGACGCATAGGGGGCGGATTGTCCGGCCTTAGTGGGGCGGATAATCCGAGCAGTCGTGCTTCATGCGCCGTCTCTTCTTGACGACCTCGGGCGCTCTTCTTCCTTCTTCTCTTCCATGCCTCCGTGACCTCGGCCTTGAGTCCTCGAGCCTCCATGGTGTCGTCCACCTCCTTCGCACTTGGCGATGTGTTCCTATCATGGTCATATGAAGGAGGATGAAGTAGCATACCATTCATGAGAGACAATTGTAGGCACGCATATAGGAGAAGATTCACCTTTGCGTGACGTGTCGGCGTTGACGCACATGATGCGGTGGAGACCGAAGGTCGGGCTGCATCAAAGACCCTCGCTGGTCAGGCTGATCGTGCATCCGCAAGATCAGTAACTCCCGGAGATTGTCCTAGCGATTGCATTGGCGCACGAGCTTTGCACGTGTAGTCGGATCGTCAAGCACGAACTCCACCAACAAATCGATTTATCCCCATCTCATCGAAAGATCGGACACCTTTGCCCTATCAAGTGGTATCAGATTTCAGGTTGCTCGGTGAGATTTACAGTTTTCCTAGTGTAGATTTGTTTTACCTATAACCCAGAAAAAGCCCCACAAAAAGAAGTTAGATTAGATCATCCGTCCCATAGCCCCTGCCAAGCCATTGCATGATCTTTTCAGTTTTTGCTTTTTGAGTCTTTGTCTGCAATCGTTGTGTCGCGTGCTGGTCTTAGCGTCTAGAGTCGTTAGAGTTTCGAGTTCTGATCATAGTAGTCACGTCGCCGCCGCACCATCTCCGCTTGCAGTCCTCGCCATATCACCGCCACCACATACTTCCGCCACATCTGCCATCAACTCTTTGTTGTTTCCCTTTGATTCCCATCATTGTAGGGTCTTTCTTGATCTTTGTTTCTGAGTTTTTCCGGGTTTTAGATCCGTTTTCTTGGTCAATTTTGCGTTTTCCGTCGGAATCCTGATAGCAGTCTAGCTGCAAAAAAAAAAAAAAAAAAAAAATTCTGGTCGCCCGACCATAGAGACCTCTGTGGTCTAACGCCACGGTAGATTCCCAAAATAAAAAAAATAAAAAAAATATTCTGGTCGCCCAACCATAGAGACCTCTGTGGTCTAACGCCAAGGTAGATTCCCCGAAAAAAAAAAGAAAAAAAAAATTTCAAAAAGAAAAAAAAAATTCGGGTCGCCCGACCATAGAGACCCCTACCCTCCAGCGCCAGGGTTGAGTCAAAAAAAAAAAACCGAAAAAAAAAAATTCTGGGCGCCCTACCATAGAGACCTCTAGGGTCAAGCGCCAAGATTGAGTCCAAAAAAAAAAAAAAAACCTGGGCGCCTTACCATAGGTGCCTCTATCCTCCAGTGCCAGTTTCGCTGCCTCTTGTATCTTGTGCCGCGTCGTGACCTCGTTGGTGATTTAGGCTCGCGTCTCTAATACGATCTAGCCTAGGACCAGCACAGTACCTTCGTTGAGCGTTTACTCAATTTGCATCGCTGATTTGTTTACTGTGCCACCATATCACTATACTTTGCCTTCCCAGAGCTCCACAGATATCTCCACGTGCACTGTGTCGACCCCTGGTAATCGCTTTGGCAATCTTTGGAGAAGCTGATCTTTGCTGGTTGCCATATCGCCTTCCTCCTGTTTGGTAAGAACTTGTAAGAGCTTTGTATTTTGCTTGACGAATTGCGCGTGAACCACCATATTCCGTAGTTTGTAGGCATATACATTTGTGCTTTTTGGGTACTAACCATGACAGGAATTGAGGACCAAGCCATCGACCCGAGTACCATGACGACTACGGAGCTGCATGTGCAACCATTTACAGGAGATCATGATCAGGTTATATCTTTACCAGTTTATGAGGGTAGATATAATACAGATGCTTATTTTGATTGGGAGTTTGAGGTTGACAATATTTTTGGATACCATGATTTTAATGAACATGAGAAAGTAAGAATTGTCGCCCAAACTTTTATTGATCTTGCTTCCGTTTGGTGGGACTGGAATTATAAAGAAAATATTGATAATACACCTACTACTTGGGTAGATTTAAAATCTGTTTTGAGACGTAAATTTGTGCCTCTTTCTCATCAACGTGAACTGCTCCGCAAACTTGAACGATTAGAACAAGGTAGTAATACTCGTGCATGTTTACTATCGGGAATTTAAATTTTACATGTACCGTTGTGATATAAAGGAATTTGAGGAAAGTACTAGAAACATGTTTTTCAATGGCTTGAACCCCGATATTAAGGTTATGTTTAAGTATATTCCTCGTTCTACTATTGGTATATATGTTCGAGCTTGTGCTTTTGAGAAACACATACGGAGAAAACGTTGGACCATTCCAACTCTTTCAAGTCATGCACACTAGCACCGGTTGTTTCTTCCAACGTTCCACGCATGGATATTGTTGTGCGAGTCGCCCAGCCTACGGACTTGTGACACGTCGTCTGCGAACATCTTCTACGTTGGAGTCACAAGGTAAAAATGAAGGTACTTGCTTTTGTCCTTCCACATGTGATCGATGAATTCCATGATGATTTACATATGTCATGTGATCATTTGTCTATTGAGTTGATTGAGGATAGAGTTGTCACTTTGAAACAATCTTCTGATATAACAATGGAGATGCTTTCTAGTTTTGTTCATGAACTTGAAATTGATGAATGCAATGTTGATATTAATATACCATGTGATGAGGTAGAAAATGATTTTGCCACACCGCCTATATTAGAGGATCATACTACTGATTTGCATGTACCATGTGATAGTACCACTGAGATTGATGTTGTTGTAGCGCAATTAGTACTGTATTGAATTCTTCTTTGACGATGTGCGCGTCCACTGAAATTATTAATACTGAAATGGATTCTTCTATTGATTTAAGTACACCCACTGAATTGCATGCTACAATACCAAATGTTTTGGGTGCTTCTTTTGTGGATATTCATGCATCTATCAATTCGAGTGTCCCAAATGAGTTACATGCTAAGAAAGATTTTTTGTTGGGTGTACCAGCTTGATCACTTTAATCTGTCTTGGAATATGAGTGCACCCACTGAAATTATCATTGATATGACTAGCAATCTTTTGGTTGACTCTAGTTATGACAGACCTACGATTTTTGTGTACCATGTGCTGTTTTTCATTCCTCTATTGATATGAGTGTACCAACGGAGACTTTTGTTTCCAAGGATGATCATGTGTTAGGAACTTGTGTAACTGATATACCAACTATGTTAAACACACCTACTCGTACAAGTTCATTCTTCCATATCTCTGAGTGCACAAACTGAAATTCTTGCTCCTGATATCGCACCTTGTGACTTGAAAGATGACTCTAGTATGGATCATATAAAACTGGTTATGAATAATGAAGTGTTGGCTAAGATTTCTCATGCTAATTCTTTGTTTTCTCGTTGTGATGGATCCACCTATATCCTTGTCACATGCTAGACATCAAATTGATGAACTTCCTTGTTTAAAGAGTGTCTACGCCCCGATGTTACTTTTCATTTGGTTGGGGAGTATGTCAGCACCAATATTTTTATGGTACATAGGATTTGCATCATGTGTGATGATTCTTATAGTTCCAATAAAACGGAATTTGTGTATATGCTTTCTCATTTTGATATGACCTCCAATGTTGGTATTCATTCTATGCCAAATAACTTGCTGCAAAATTGTTTAATTCAACATGATGTGGCTAGTAAATTTGAGACCTTACATTTTGGTTTACCAAATTTGGGATGGTTTAATGATGAGCATTATAATTTGAAAGGAGTTAATATGTGCTTCACTTATATCCGCACACTCGAGTTGTGATAAATGTTTAATGGGGATTAATGATCTTCTACGCTACTACAATACTGGTATATGTACAAAATTAAATGGGAAACATGACAGAGAGCTGTTGAAACGGATGACATATACATATACCATGCATATACCTTGTCTCTTTTGTTAGCATGTTTACAGAATAAACATCGCCGAGGACGGCTTTTCTTTCAAGAAAGGGAGGATGATGAGGACATGATTACCTCCGATTTGAAGGCATATCTTGGTGAAAACGATGAGACTACGTCGAGGACGACTTCAATTCAAGTAGGGGAGGATGATGAGGACATCTCTATGATAGATACAACCAATACTCCTACAACCACATCTCGTGTACATTCGTTACTAGGAATCCTTCCCGATATATATGAGAATATGATGCTGCCTAAATCAAATGTATTTATATTATTTAGGAATGGATCTAGCATGGACGCCAAGCATTGGATTAGGAATGTGCATGGAGATGGCAGCAGACACTGCAAGGATTCAGGATGGCGTTGCAAGCGAGGATTTCGGAACATTGAAGCCACCATAGTGAAGCAACGATGCTTGGATGAATTATACAAGTTACTCCATCATAAAATTCGTCCAAAGAGTTATTTGTGGTGCTGCGTCACCTTATTTAATGGGCCAGGCCCATGTATTTTCGGATTAGGTATTTTAGGGGATTTTAAGAGGCCATATAAGTGGAGGAAGGCCCATTTAGGGGTGTTTTTGGCCAACCCTAGCTGGTTGGACGAAAATCCCTTGACTTCCCCCATATATATCCCTCCGTAGCCGTCATTAGAACTTGGATTTTGATTAGATTAAAAGTTAGCCAATTGCTGCAACTTCGTGTACTTCTTTTGAGGCCAACGCCCGAACAAGACCGACTATTCGAATCCCACCATTATCAATCAAGCTTTCATCTCTATTCGCAATATTCTGATTGCATCTTTAGTTCTTACTTGTTCTCGATTTCAGGTAGGAATTAAGACCCTCGTCGGTCGGCTGATCGTGCATCCGCAAGATCGGTAACTCCCGGAGATTGTCCTAGCGATTGCATTGGCGCACGAGCTTTGCACGTGTAGTCGGATCGTCAAGCACGAACTCCACCAACAAATCGATTTATCCCCATCTCATCGAAAGATCGGACACCTTTGCCCTATCAGTGGGGGGCCACACGAGGGCCCCACACCACAGGTCGGCGCGGCCAAGGGCTGGGCCGCGCCGCCCTATGGTGGCAGCCCCTCGTGGCCCCACTTTGTATCCCTTTCGGTCTTCTGGAAGGTTCGTGGCAAAATAGGACCCTGGGTCTTGATTTCGTCCAATTCCGAGAATATTTCGTTACTAGGATTTCCGAAACCAAAAACAGCAGAAAACAACAACCGGCTCTTCGGCATCTTGTTAATAGGTTAGTTCCGTAAAATGCACGAATATGACATAAAGTGTGCATAAAACATGTAGGTATCATCAATAATATGGCATGGATCATAATAAATTATCGATACGTCGGAGACGTATCAGCATCCCCAAGCTTAGTTCTGCTCGTCCCGAGCAGGTAAAACGATAACAAAGATAATTTCGAAGTGACATGCCATCATAACCTTGATCATACTATTTGTAAACATATGTAATGAATGCAGCGATCAAAACAATGGTAATGACATGAGTAAACAAGTGAATCATAAAGCAAAGACTTTTCATGAATAGTACTTCAAGACAAGCATCAATAAGTCTTGCATAAGAGTTAACTCATAAAGCAATAAATCAAAGTAAAGGTATTGAAGCAACACAAAGGAAGATTAAGTTTCAGCGGTTGCTTTCAACTTATAACATGTATATCTCATGGATAATTGTCAACATAGAGTAATATAACAAGTGCAATATGCAAGTATGTAGGAATCAATGCACAGTTCACACAAGTGTTTGCTTCTTGAGGTGGAGAGAGATAGGTGAACTGACTCAACATAAAAGTAAAAAGAATGGTCCTTCAAAGAGGAAAGCATCGATTGCTATATTTGTGCTAGAGCTTTTATTTTGAAAACATGAAACAATTTTGTCAACGGTAGTAATAAAGCATATGAGTTATGTAAATTATATCTTACAAGTTGCAAGCCTCATGCATAGTATACTAATAGTGCCCGCACCTTGTCCTAATTAGCTTGGACTACCGGATCTTTGCAATACACATGTTTTAACCAAGTGTCACAATGGGGTACCTCCATGCCGCCTGTACAAAGGTCTAAGGAGAAAGCTCGCATTTTGGATTTCTCGCTTTTGATTATTCTCAACTTAGACATCCATACCGGGACAACATGGACAACAGATAATGGACTCCTCTTTAATGCATAAGCATGTGGCAACAATTATTATTCTCGTATGAGATTGAGGATATATGTCCAAAACTGAAACTTCCACCATGATTCATGGCTTTAGTTAGCGGCCCAATGTTCTTCTCTAACAATATGCATGCTCCAACCATTAAGGTGGTAGATCTCTCTTACTTCAGACAAGACGGACATGCATAGCAACTCACATGATATTCAACAAAGAATAGTTGATGGCGTCCCCGTAAAACATGGTTATCGCACAACAAGCAACTTAATAAGAGATAAAGTGCATAAGTACATATTCAATACCACAATAGTTTTTAAACTATTTGTCCCATGAGCTATATATTGCAAAGGTGAATGATGGAATTTTAAAGGTAGCACTCAAGCAATTTACTTTGGAATGGAGAATAAATACCATGTAGTAGGTAGGTATGGTGGACACAAATGTCATAGTGGTTGGCTCAAGGATTTTGGATGCATGAGAAGTATTCCCTCTCGATACAAGGTTTAGGCTAGCAAGGTTATTTGAAACAAACACAAGGATGAACGGTGCAGCAAAACTCACATAAAAGACATATTGTAAACATTATAAGACTCTACACCGTCTTCCTTGTTGTTCAAAACTCAATACTAGATGTTATCTAGACTCTAGAGAAACCAAATATGCAAACCAAATTAGCAAGCTCTAAGTGTTTCTTCATTAATTGGTGCAAAGTATATGATGCAAGAGCTTAAACATGAGCACAACAATTGCCAAGTATCAAATTATCCAAGACATTTTAGAATTACTACATGTAGCATTTTCCAATTCCAACCATATAACAAATTAACGAAGAAGAAACTTCGCCATGAATACTATGAGTAGAGCCTAAGGACATACTTGTCCATATGCTACAGCGGAGCGTGTCTCTATCCCATAAAGTGAATGCTAGGATCTATTTTATTCAAACAAAAACAAAAACAAAAACAAACAGACGCTCCAAGCAAAGTGCATAAGATGTGACGGAATAAAAATATAGTTTCAGGGGAGGAACCTGATAATGTTGTCGATGAAGAAGGGGATGCCTTGGGCATCCCCAAGCTTAGACGCTTGAGTCTTCTTAGAATATGCAGGGGTGAACCACCGGGGCATCCCCAAGCTTAGAGCTTTCACTCTCCTTGATCATATTGCATCATACTCCTCTCTTGATCCTTGAAAACTTCCTCCACACCAAACTCGAAACAACTCATTAGAGGGTTAGTGCACAATAAAAATTAACATGTTCAGAGGTGACACAATCATTCTTATCACTTCTGGACATTGCATAAAGCTACTGGACATTAATGGATCAAAGAAATTCATCCAACATAGCAAAAGAGGCAATGCGAAATAAAAGGCAGAATCTGTCAAAACAGAACAGTCCGTAAAGATGGATTTTATTAGGGCACCAGACTTGCTCAAATGAAAATGCCCAAATTGAATGAAAGTTGCGTACATATCTGAGGATCATGCACGTAAATTGGCTTAATTTTCTGAGCTACCTACAGGGAGGTAGACCCAGATTCGTGACAGCAAAGAAATCTGGAACTCGCGCAGTAATCCAAATCTAGTACTTACTTTACTATCAAAGACTTTACTTGGCACAACAAAACATAAAACCAAGATAAGGAGAGGTTGCTACAGTAGTAAACAACTTCCAAGACTCAAATATAAAACAAAAATACTGTAGTAAAAACATGGGTTGTCTCCCATAAGCGCTTTCTTAACGCCTTTCAGCCTAGGCGCGTAAAGTGTATATCAAGTGTTATCAAAGGGTGGTGCACCTACAGCGGGGTTTGGAGTTTTCTAAACCATGCATAGTATATTCGATACATAAGTTTCAGCGTCTCCCTTTTCATTAGTCTTGGGCTTGCTACTCTCATCGAACAAATTTTCGAGAACAAGCCAAGCATAGTTATGTTCTAGTGCATCATTCATAGCTAGGAGTTTACATGGTATTGGTGCTTTGATCTCCCCACCATCGTTAATATTATTAGTGTACCTTATTCTATCCATGTCCATTTTTTCAAGGAGACCAACAAAATTAGTATGAGAACCAAGCATATTAAATTTAGCAAAGACCTTTCTAGCCTCTCTTGCTAGACCACCAAATTCTCTAAGAAGGGTTTCTAAAACAAAATCTTTCTTTTCCACCTCTTCCAAATCACCAAGTGTAAGAAACATGTGTTGGATTATAGGATTGAGATTAACAAATTTAGTTTCCAACATGCGAACTAAAGCAGCAGCAGCAGCAATTTCATAAGTAGGAGCAAGTTCTACCAAGTGTCTATCTTCAAAATCTTCAACGGTACTAACATGACTGAAGAATTCTTCTATATTGTTTCTCCCAATGATAGACCCGCGTCCTACCGGTATGTTTTTTGTGGTAAAATTAAAAGGAAACATGATGAATCAAGTAAGGTAAATGCAAGTAACTAATTTTTTTTTGTGTTTTTGATATAGCAAACAAGACAGTAAATAAAGTAAAGCTAGCAACTAATTTTTTTGTGTTTTGATATAATGCAGCAAACAAAGTAGTAAATAAAATAAAGCAAGACAAAAACAAAGTAAAGAGATTGGGAAGTGGTGACTCCCCTTGCAGCGTGTCTTGATCTCCCCGGCAACGACGCCAGAAAATATGCTTGATGGCGTGTATTTCACACGTTCGTTGGGAACCCCAAGAGGAAGGTATGATGCGCACAGCAGCAAGTTTTCCCTCGGAAAGAAACCAAGGTTTATCGAACCAGGAGGAGCCAAGAAGCACGTTGAAGGTTGATGGCGGCGGGATGTAGTGCGGCGCAACACCAGGGATTCCGCGCCAACGTGGAACCCGCACAACACAACCAAAGTACTTTGCCCCAACGAAACAGCTGAGGTTGTCAATCTCACCGGCTTGCCGTAACAAAGGATTAACCGTATTGTGTGGAAGATGATTGTTTGCAGAGAAAACAAGTAAAAACAAGTATTGCAAGCAGATTTGTATTTCAGTATTAAAAGAATGGACCGGGGTCCACAGCTCACTAGAGGTGTCTCTCCCATAAGATAAAAGCATGTTGGGTGAACAAATTACAGTCGGGCAATTGACAAATAGAGAGGGCATAACAATGCACATACATGTCATGATAAGTATAGTGAGATTTAATTGGGCATTACGACAAAGTACATAGACCGCCATCCAACCGCATCTATGCCTAAAAGTCCACCTTCAAAGTTATCGTCCGAACCCCCTCCGGTATTAAGTTGCTAAACAACAGACAATTGCATTAAGTATGGTGCGTAATGTAATCAACAACTACATCCTCGGACATAGCGCCAATGTTTTATCCCTAGTGGCAACATCACAACACAACCTTAGAACTTTCTGTCACTGTCCCAGGTGTCAATGCAGGCATGAACCCACTATCGAGCATAAATACTCCCTCTTGGAGTTAAGAGCAAAAACTTGGCCACAGCCTCTACTAATAACGGAGAGCATGCAAGATCATAAACAACACATATGTAGTAACTTGATAATTAACATAACATGGTATTCTCTATCCATCGGATCCCGACAAACACAACATAGAGTGTTACAGATAGATGATCTTGATCATGTTAGGCAGCTCACAAGATCCAACAATGAAGCACAATGAGGAGAAGAAAACCATCTAGCTACCGCTATGGACCCATAGTCCAGGGGTGAACTACTCACTCATCACTCCGGAGGCGACCATGGCGGTGTAGAGTCCTCCGGGAGATGAATCCCCTCTCCGGCAGGGTGCCGGAGGAGATCTCCGTAATCCCCCGAGATGGGATTGGCGGCGGCGGCGTCTCTGGAAGGTTTTCCGTATCGTGGTTTTTCGCATCAGGGGTTTCGCGACGGAGGCTTTAAGTAGGCGGAAGGGCAACGTGGGGGGCCACAGGAGGGCCCCACACCACAGGTCGGCGCGGCCAAGGGCTGGGCCGCGCCGCCCTATGGTTGCAGCCCCTCGTGGCCCCACTTTGTATCCCTTTCGGTCTTCTGGAAGGTTCGTGGCAAAATAGGACCCTAGGTCTTGATTTCGTCCAATTCCGAGAATATTTCGTTACTAGGATTTCTGAAACCAAAAACAGCAGTAAAACAAAGAACCGGCTCTTCGGCATCTTGTTAATAGGTTAGTTCCGGAAAATGCACGAATATGACATAAAGTGTGCATAAAACATGTAGGTATCATCAATAATATGGCATGGATCATAAGAAATTATCGATACGTCGGAGACGTATCAAACTCCTTTGGTCTCACCTTCTTATTATATGCGCGAGCTACCTTGGCTTTGTTCTCTTTAATTTTCTCAAGCGACCAAAGTCTAAGTTCCGTTAGATCCTCAATGCTATCACTCATCAGGGCTGCATATTCTTCGGTTGTTAAATCATTCTGAAACGTGACACGTCTCGAGCCAGCCGTGATTTCCCAGGGTAATACAGCTTCTTGTCCATAGACCAGATGGTATGGCGAGGTTTTTATCGCTCCATGACATGACATGCGATAAGCCCACAAAGCCTCTGACAATACCTCGTGCCACCGTCTAGGATGCTCGTCGACTTTCCTCTTAATCAACTTGATAAGGCTCTGGTTAGACGCTTCAGCGTGTCCATTTTCTTGAGCATAGTATGGAGATGATCGGATCAGCTTAATCCCCGTGTCCTCGCAGAACTTTCTAAACTCGCGAGAAGTGAAGACCGAACCTCCATCGGTCGTGATAGTCTGGGGAATCCCGAATCTATGAATGACATGTTCTTTCACGAAATTGATAACATCTGTTGATGCCACTGACTTCATAGGGACGGCCTCCACCCATTTGGTGAAATAATCCGTAATGGCCAAAATCCACACATGGCCTTTGCTCGATGGAGGATTGAATTTGCCGATCATATCCATGCCCCACCCTCGAAATGGCCAAGGCTTGATGATGGGGTTCATTGCTGATGCGGGCACCATCTAAATTTTCCCAAACTTCTGACATGGTTGACACCCTTTATAGTACTCAAAACAATCCTCGAGCATGGTGGGCCAATAAAACCCCGATCGCCTGATCAACCATTTCATCTTATGAGCCGATTGGTGAGTTCCACAGGCGCCTTCATGTACCTCGTGTAAGAGCCGATTGGACTCGGGCTGGTCCCGGTACATCCGAGAAGTAACCCTTCCAACGTCCTGTAGAACATGTCATCCCCAATAAGGACGTACTTCATGGCCTTGTACCTTATCCGTTTAGGTGCCCCCCGAGCCGAATCTTTCAAGTAACTGAAGATATCGGCTCTCCAGTCATCCGGTTCCATGAACTGTACCTTTACATCGGCTCCACCTGCTACGTCCTTGTAGCCTGACGCCATCTGTGCGAGATCGTTCGCCTCGGTATTCTGCGACCTCGGGATCCAGTTGAAGTTTATGTACCTAAATTGTGTCATCAGCTCACGGCATTGCATCCATAATGGGAAGAGCGACTCGCTCTCACACTTATATTCCTCCGTGAGTTGGGAAATCACCAATTTTGAGTCTCCAAAAAGTTCCACCGCCTCTGCCCCGGCTTCCAAAAGCAACTCCATTCCCTTGCGTATTGCTTCATACTCAGCGACATTGTTGGTGCAAGGGGTAGATAGCCTGATGGAGAAGGAATATGTTGCCCCCCGGGGCGACACGAGTAGAATGCCGATGCCACAACCATCATCACAAGCCGATCCATCGAAAAACATGGCCCATGCACGCACAGACAATGCTGCTATATCAGTGTTGATTCGTTCAGTAATAAGATCGGCCAACGCCTGTCCCTTAACTGCTTTCGCAGGCTGATATCGGAGATCGAATTCCGATAATGCAAACATCCATTTACCGAGTCGGCCTTTCAACACAGGGGACGACAGCATATGTTTGATGACATCTGATTTGCATATGATTACAATTTCTGCTGTCAGAAAGATGTGACGAAGCTTGGTGCAGGTGAAAAATAGGCAGAGGCACAACTTCTCGATCTCAGGGTACCTAGTCTCTGCATCCAACATCCTTCTGCTCAGGTAGAAAGCGACTCTCTCCAGGCCATCATAAACTTGCACCACCACTGAGGCGATGGAAGTGCTGGCTACTGACAAGTAAATATAGAATGGCCTGTCTTGCTGGGGCGGAACCAACACAGGTAGCTTCGTTAGATACTCTTTAATCTCGTCAAACGCTTGCTCTTGCTCTGCCCCACAGCGAAACTCCTCATCAGTTCAATCTTTACCAATCCCATGAACGGCTCGATTCGCCCTGACAGGTTGGAGATGAACCTTCTGACGAAGTTGATTTTGCCGATGAGACACTAGAGTTCCTTCTTCGTGGTAGGTGGCTTCATTGTTCGTATTGCCTCCTGACTTTTCTGGCCGATCTCAATTCCGCGTTCATGAACCAAGAAGCCCAAGAATTGACCGGCCGTCACACCAAAAGCACACTTCTTTGGATTCATTCTTAGCCTGAATTTTCTAGTTCGGTCCAGCATGCGTCGCAAATCCTCCAAGTGTCCTTCCACTGAGACAGACTTGACCACCACGTCATCAATGTAAATCTCCACCAACTTGCCGATCATATCATGAAAGATGTAATTCATGGCTCTTTGGTATGTTGCGCCGGCATTTTTTAGTCCAAATGTCATGACTACATATTCAAACAAGCCCACCGAACCTGGTACTCGAATGCAGTCTTGTGTATATCTTCCGGAGCCATAAAAATTTGGTTGTAACCGGCATTGCCATCCATGAAACTTAAAACCTTATGACCAGCAGCTGCATTGATCAATGTCTCTGCTACCGGCATTGGATACTCATCCTTTGGCGTGGCTCTATTGAGATCCCGAAAATCTATGGCGACGCGCCATCGGCCGTCCTTTTTCTCTACAGGTACGATACTAGAGATCCACTCAGCATACCTGCATGGCCTGATGAACCCGGCGTTCAGCATTTTCTCGATCTCTTTCTTGACTTCTTCTAAAATTTCGGCCTTCATCTGTCGTGCTCGTTGTTGGAACGGCCGAAATCCTTTCTTAAGAGGGAGCCGATGCTCAATGATGCTCCTGTCCAACCCGGGCATCTCTGTGTAATCCCAGGCAAAACAATCTGGGTATTCTTTCAACAAAGCTATCATCGGCCCCTCGTATGCGGATCTAACTTTTTGCTGATAAATGTTGGTCGCAGCTTATCCCCAGGACCAATATCAATCTCTTCTAGCTCATCAGCCGATGTAAACCCATACCCTAGCTTTCCGTCGCCTGCTAGATCGATGTTGAACACATGCAAAACGCATGGCGAGGATAATTTTGGCCGATTGCCGGAATCGGCCTCCTTTTCGATTGCATTGCTCAATGAAGGTTTACAACTTATTTGTGCTCCACTACGGGAGGGAGCCTCCCTACTACGACTACGTGACATGCTTGAGGTGAGATCATTACTTTTTATTTTTTGGGGCTGATCGCAGGGATCGGCCTTGCCACGTACGTCGGTTGATGTTGCTCTTGCTACTCTGTCAGGCCGGTGGATAAGACCAGCCTCACCCCGTTTTTTGTAACTTCGATGCGCTCACAGCCGTCCAAACTGACTCCAGAGAGCGGCTCTTGGTCTTCCGCGTCCCAAATATTCATGCCGGCTATTGAGATCTCGATCGAGTCATCTGCATGAACGACCTCCACTTCATCTCCATCCCATTGTATCAGGCACTGGTGTATTGTAGATGGGATGCAGCAGTTGGCGTGAATCCAATCCCTCCCTAGCAGGACAGCGTAGGTGCTTTTGCTGTCGACAATGAAGAATGCCGTTGGGATGGTTTTTTGGCCTACGGTTAGATCCACATTCAGAACGCCTTGCGTCTCTAATGCTTGGCCGTTGAAGTCGCTTAGTGTGACGTTGGTTTTGATCAGATCTGCGTTAGAGCGTCCCAAACACCGTAGCATGGAGTATGGCATTATATTGACTGCCGCTCCCGTGTCAACCAACATCTTGCCGACAGAGCTGCCCGTTGATATAACCTCTTAGGTACAGGGCCTTCAGATGTTTGTAGCTCTTCTCTCGTGGCTTTTCAAAGATAACTGGCCGTGGGCCGCAGTCAAACTGTGCTACCGGCACTTCTTCGGTTCCTGGAGCACAAAACTCCGACGGAAGTATGAACACCATATTTGTGCTAGCCGATGGACTCGCATTGGCTTTTACTTGCTTGGGGCGCCATTCTTTCTTCTGTGGACGACTCTCTGCGTCCAAAGTTTGCTGAATTTTCATGGCCAGATCGGGCCGAGCTTTCCTCAACGTGTGCAGGTATTGCGCCTCGGCTTCCTCCAAGCTACGCAGCCGCTGAACCCTACGCTTTTGGGAGTGACTGAGTCCATCAGGGCACCACCTTGGTCGGTGGTATCTATCCTCTTCTTCATCTTCTGACTCCTCAAAATCTTCCTCTTGACTTCCCCTTAGCGCGGTGCTCATATCCTTCGTCGTCTCTATCATACCGACGATCTCTTTCGTCATCTCTGTCGTACCGCCGACGTTGGTCGTACTGACGCTCATATTTGTTAAGGAGGTGCGCGGAGAGTGGTCGTTGATATCGCACGCTTCTCACTTGTTCCTAGGTGACGTACCATTTGTCATCATATCGGGGCCGGTCGCGTGGGCCGGCCTCCTCCTTCTCCTTGCCACGGGAGTGGCCGCTTTCTTCTTTATCCTTGCCATGGTGGTATACAGGGCCTGCCATGTTCACAACGAACGAGAAAACTAACTGATGCCTCGTAGCGTGATTGATTTCCACCATGTTGACGCCAGGAAACGGGTGCGTGTCCACTTTCATGGCAAACTGACCAATGATCAAACGGCCTTGTTCTATCGCCGTTTGGATCTGTCGGCGCAACTCTTTGCAGTCATTGGTGATGTGGGTGAACGAGTGATGCCACTTGCAGTATGGTCTCCCGTTCATTTCTTGCGCTGTAGGGATTTTATGGCCGTCGGGTAACTTCAGCTGTTTTTCCTTAAGCAATATATCGAAGTCAAACCCTCTTGCAGGCCCTTGTGGTTTCACCCATTTGCAGGACACGGGTACTGCCCCTCGAGCCCATTCAGCCACGGCAACTTCCTGTTCCTCTGGAGAGTCCCCAATCTCTTCCGTCTCGACCAGGCCTATCGGACGCTTGAACTTGTCTTGGTACAATTCTGGGTGGCACTGCTCATACATTGTTAATTTCTGGACCATATATATGCACCAGTGAACTGTACTCTACTTGGAAAGCCAGATCCTTGATCGGCGCTGCGAGGCCCAACATTGCCAGCTCGACTGCTTCCTTCTCATTTAGACGAGCCGAATAACATCGGTTCTTAACAGTCCTGAAACGCTGGATGTATTCCGACAACGTTTCTCCGCGTCTCTGCCGTACATGTGCCAGATCGGCAATGCCAGCCTCGGTAGCCTCTGAGTGATATTGGACATGAAACTGCTCCTCCAGTTGCTTCCACGTCTGGACTGAATCTGGTGGCAACGAGGTGTACCACCCGAAAGCTGGTCCTGTGAGAGATTGCGCAAAAAACCTCACACGTAACGGGTCTGATGCTGAAATCATGCCCAACTGTGCCAAATATCGGCTCACGTGCTCGATCGAGCTAGACCCTTCTGATCCATTGAACTTTGAGAATTCAGGGAGCCGATACTTGGGCGGTAGTGGGATCAAATCATACTCGTTGGGGTACGGCTTGGAATAGCCGGCTATTCTCCTTTTTGGCAGGATGCCGAACTGGTCTCTCAAGATTGTACTGATTTGTTCCACGGTATGAGCTGCAGGGACTGAGCTTTCATGACTCGTTCCAGTGGCATATTTAGCTAGCCACGCCTGTTTATCAGCGTCCGTTCCAGAAATCCCTGGTGGTGCAATCTGGTTCGTGCGCACCAAGTTATTGCAGTCCGGCACGTATGTGCACACGTATCCATGTGGAATCTCTTTAGGCAGCTCATAGAGGAATTGGCAATCGCCAGGATCGCCTCCAACCTTGTAGACGACGTACGCCGGTGAACCCTGCGGCTCTGGAGCTGCAAGCGCGAATGGTAGCTGCGGTCTGGTCTGGAACGGTATCTCTCCCTGGTAAGTTCCTAGGGCAGGTCCTGACGGAGAGTACTGATGCTTCATGATTTCCTGGACCACACGAACCGCAACGCGCTCGAAAGCGTTCACCAGGCTCTCAGAATGACGGTGTAGAGAATGAGCCACCATGTAATTAACTTCCTGGCGCAGAGCTCTGGTGCGTTCCTCCGAAGGGACAGACAGATCTACTTCGTCGAGAAAACCTTCGGGTGAGAACCCTTTCCACCTGATGCCATGTGAACGGGTCTTCGCGAAAGAGCCGATGAGATCGGATTCGAAGACGGCTTTAATCTCATCATACTTCTTCTTGTGCTCCTCACGCAGATCTTGGTACGTGACTGGTTCGTCCGCCATCTCAGCTGCAGATGTCGACGTAGTTGATGTAGATGTCGACGTAGTTGCTGTAGAATGTCCCACCGGGCGTGCCAGAATGTGTTGCCGGCCAAAACCCACCGGCGAGCAGCGACGGGCAACACGGGGAGCCGGGAGGCTCCCAGGACTGCTAGTGGGCCCTGGTCCCTCGGGCGACTGCCCGCAATGCTCCGGCACACGTCCTGGCGGTTGCGAGGGCGTGCCACCTGATCTATACCTGATCAGGAAGGTGATGGACTGCTTCGATTAGTTTCCTGCATGGCAGACACGTAAACATTAAATGCGAGCCCGATCGGCTCTCAGGTTACCCTGTGAATCGGCTCAAAGAGCCGATTACCCCATGGTTCACGTTGGATTTACGATAACATGGGGATCCTGCTTTATCAATACCAAGTTAAATCAATCTACGATAGTTTAGGGTTTTCACCGCATAACCGGAACATCCTACGCATAGTTGAGCCTGGCAGATACGAAAGATAATAGAAAACTAGCCCTAAAAGTGATGCGGGGTGGCCTTCGGACACCTACGCCTCAAGACCATCAAGTGCAGCCCCGCCTATCGTCGACGCTACACCATGGCCAAAGAGTCCTGATGAGGTCTAAGACTCCGTGTGTGGCCCGATCTTGCGGATTGACGTCGAAACCAAAGGGGAGATGGGAAAACGCGAGGAACACGAAGAACACGGTGATGAACACGAGGAACCCCGAGACTCACGCACGCACACCAACCCGATACACCCGATGCTTACCTCCGTGGCTCGATGGACCACGCCAATAGAATCTCCGTGGAAGAGACACGCGGTAGAATTCCCCGAAGAGATTGGGATTGGAGAGGAAGAGCTTGGGGAAGGAGAGAGAGTAACAAGTACTAGAATCTCCTTCAACAAGATCTAAGTCAACAACCAAGGTGCCTTGATTACAGAGGGATGATACCCAAGGGAGACTAAGCTCAAAGTTAGGGTTTGAGTTCAAAACAAGTCTAAAGAGCTAAAGGGGCGTCCTGGGGGGTATTTATAGTCTTACAAGGCATCACAGGCCGAAAAGGTAAGTTCGGGCCGAAAAGATAACTTAAGTCGTGCAGGCCGGTCGTGGAGCCGGCCAGACCGGGCCTGTGACCGGGCAGGCCGGTCGGGGCCGGCCGGACCGGGCTCGTGGACCGGGCGGCCGGTTTCGACCGGCCTGGGACCGGGCGGCGACCGGACGAGGCTCCAAGTTCCCTGGATGGTGTCCGGATGTCACGAGCGCAAATCCGGCTTCGGACCGGCGGCCTCGGCCGGAGGCCGGTCCGACCGGGCCGTGGACCGGGTGGCCCGGCCGAGAGGCCGGCCGACCGGATTCTCGGACCGGCCGTCCATCTTCTCTTCCTTGCGCTCTTCGGGCGACTTCCGGTCCAGCTCCATGTCCATCTTTGCGTCCAGCTCGCTCCTCTCCTTCCCTTGACCTTGGCTTGTCCTCCTCTCCGTGGTCTTGATGCTCCTTGTACCTAATGACACATAGCACGTCGGCATGAGGTAGCAATCCATCCAAAGGTGTACCAAGATCAAGGGTGGTGAGGAGCGAGTTCACCTCATCATGTAGAGCCTTGGCTCGGGCTCGTGTCATCGGTCCTCTTGGGGGACTAGTTGGTCTTGATGGAGTGTCGTCGGTGAGCGGGGCTACATCATCTCCCCCCCCCTTGGGAAAGAGTCGTCCTCGACTCGTGGCCTTCCTCATCTCCATGATAGGGTGACAAGTCGGAGACATTGAACGTGTTGCTCACCAAGTACTTGGAGGTGGGGATGTCGATGACGTAAGCGTTGTTGTTGATGCGTTTGAGGACCTTGAAGGGACCATCTCCTCTTGGCTTGAGCTTCGAGTTGCGTTCATGGGGGAATCTTTCCTTCCGGAGGTGTATCCAAACGAGGTCGCCTTCTTGAAATATGCGTTCCTTCTTCTTGGCGTTGAGGCGGGTAGCTTGACGAAGCACATGTTCTTGAATAGTAGCTCTTGTCTCTTCATGAAGTTTCTTGACGGCGGCGGTGCGCTTGTCGAAGTCCATGTTGATCCGCTCATGAAGTGGGAGCGGGAGTATGTCGAGTGCCGTGAGCGGCTCAAACCCGTAGACGACCATGAAGGGACTCCTTGACGTAGTCGAGTGCTTGGCGCGGTTGTAGGCGAACTCCGCGTGTGGAATGCATTCCTCCCATGACTTCAAGTTTTTCTTCACGAGGATGCGTAGAAGGGTGGAGAGGCTTCGATTGACCACTTCCGTTTGGCCGTCCGTTTGCGGGTGCGAGGATGATGAGAATAAGAGCTTCACTCCAAACTTGGCCATGAGCGACTTCCAAAGATAACTCATGAACTTGACGTCTCGATCCGACACAATGCTTTGCGGTACTCCATGTAGGCGGACAATTTCCCCGAAAAACAACGAAGCAATGTGTGAAGCATCATCGCTCTTATGGCAAGGTATGAAATGAGCCATCTTAGAGAATCTATCCACTACCACAAAGATAGAATCATGTCCATGCTTAGTGCGAGGCAATCCTAGAACAAAATCCATGCTAATGTCCGTCCATGGTGCATGAGGTATAGGCAAGGGCGTGTAAAGACCATAGGGATTGGAAGTAGACTTAGCTTGAAGGCATGTCGTGCAACGGTTGCAAAGGCGCTCGACGTCCCTCTTCATCTTCGGCCAATAATAGTGAGTGGCTAGCATCGCAAGTGTCTTATCTCGACCAAAATGTCCCATAAGGCCACCACCATGTGACTCTTGCAAGAGTAACTTTCGAAGAGAAGAATCGGGAATGCAAATTTTGTTGGCTTTGAACAAGTAGCCTTTGTGCAAATAGAAGTCATCAAATCCTCGGTCAACGGAACACTTCTCAAATATCGGAGCAAAGAAAGAATCGGAAGTATAGAGTTCTTTGATCTCTTCGAGTCCCAAAACGTGAAAATCCAAGCGAGTCAACAAAAGGGTGTTTTTGCGGGAAAGAGCATCCGCCACTACATTGTCCTTGCCCTTCTTGTATTTGATGACATACGGGAAGGACTCAATGAACTCAACCCATTTTGCATGACGTTTGTTCAAATTGTGTTGGCTTTTCAAGTACTTCAAAGACTCATGGTCGGAGTGAATGATGAACTCTTTTGGCCAAAGATAGTGTTGCCAAACTTCAAGAACACGAACCAAAGCGTAGAGCTCCTTGTCATATATAGGATAGTTGAGGCGTGCGCCATCTAACTTCTCACTATAGTATGCCACGGGTTTGCCCTCTTGCATAAGAACACCACCAATACCAAGCCCACTTGCATCACACTCAATCTCAAAAGTTTTGGTAAAATTTGGAAGAACAAGAAGGGGAGCTTCGGTAAGGCGTTTCTTCAACTCATCAAAAGCATTTTGTTGGGCCTTGCCCCAAACAAACGGAACATTCTTCTTGGTAAGCTCATTCAAAGGGCAAGCAATGGTGCTAAAATCTTTCACAAAGCGGCGGTAAAACCCGGCAAGTCCATGGAAGCTTCGGACTTGACCAACATTTGTAGGAGTAGGCCAATTATGGATGGCCTCTACCTTGGAAGAATCAACTTCAATTCCATTAGCGGAAACCACAAAGCCAAGGAAAACCAATTTGTTTTGAGCAAAGGTGCATTTGGGGAGGTTAGCATAAAGCTTCTCATGACGCAAGATGCACAAGACTTCTCTCACATGTTGCACATGGTCCTCGAGACATTTGCTATAAATAAGAATATCATCGAAATAGACAACCACACTCTTGCCAATGAGAGGACGCAAGATGTGATTCATGAGGCGCATGAAAGTTGATGGAGCATTGGATAGCCCAAATGGCATAACAAGCCACTCATATAGACCAAGTTTGGTCTTGAATGCCGTTTTCCATTCATCACCAATAGCCATGCGGATTTGGTGGTAGCCACTACGCAAATCAATTTTAGAGAAAATCGTGGCACCACTAAGTTCATCAAGCATGTCATCTAAACGCGGAATGGGATGGCGGTAACGGACGGTAATGGCATTGATGGGGCGACAATCCATACACATCCGTTGCGTCTCATCCGGTTTAGGCACAAGAATCACGGGAACCGCACAAGGGGAAAGGCTTTCGCGAACGTACCCTTTGGCGAGGAGATCTTGTATTTGTCGTTGGATCTCCTTTGTCTCTTCGGGGTTGGTGCGGTAGGCGGCACGGTTTGGAAGCGGAGCGCCGGGTATGAGGTCGATGCGGTGCTCGATGCCTCGAAGCGGTGGTAGTCCATGAGGGAGCTCGTCGGGGAAGACATCTTGGAACTCCTTCAAAATAGACAACAAAGACGAAGGAATTGTGGTTAAGTCGTTAGTCTCCGACGACGGTCCCTTGCAAATGAGGACGTAGTGCAATATGGTGGATGGGTTTGCTTGCACTTCTTTCCACTCGCTTTTGGTGGCTAGGAGGACACTCTTTCGCTCACTCATATATGGCTTGTGGCGCTCACTCTCCATTTGGTGGGTCGCTCCCTCACCTCTCAACTCACTATGGTGGGAGTGGTGTTGTGCCCTCGCTAGAGCCTTCGCATTGTCGGCGATGATTTGACTAGGAGTCATGGGGCGCAACTCAAACTTCTTGTCGTTGACCTTGAAGGTGTATGTGTTGGAGAGTCCATCATGTATCGCCTTCTTGTCGTATTGCCAAGGGCGGCCAAGCAACATGTGGCACACCGTCATGGGTACTACGTCACACTCAATAGTATCCTCATAAGGTCCAATCTTGAAATTGACGGTGACGGTATGTTGTATCTTGACGTTGCCCTTGTCACTCAACCATTGGATATGGTAAGGGTGAGGATGCTTGCGGAGGTTGAGGTGGAGCTTCTCACACAACTCGATGCTTGCAAGGTTATGGCAACTTCCACCGTCTATGATGACCTTGATCGACTTGCCACCAATTCCGGCACGGGTTTGGAAGATGTTGCACCGTTGTTCTTCCACATCATGAGGTTGCGTAGTTAGCACCCTTGTGACCACAAGTGAGGGACTTGGGTCATGCTCACATAGTAGAGGATCTTCTCCAAATTCTTGCTCATAAGCTTCTTCACTTTCCACGGCGGCTTGCACAAGGGCTTCATATTCATCCTCATCAAGCGTCTCGATATCACCATTCTCCATAGTGATCATGACCTTGGTGTTCTTGCACTCAAACGACTTGTGACCTTGGGTGCCACACTTGAAGCAAGTGACACTAGAGGGTCCCGTGGATGCCTTAGAGGAGGCGGTGGAGGAGACCGTTTGCTTCATGCGACTTTGGATAGTCGGCTTCTTGGATATTGTTGAGGACACGTCGGCCTTGGCACTTGTAGCATGAGGGGTTGATGTAGTAGAAGGGGTCGATGTAGCGAGCTTGGAGGTGAAGTAGGTCTTGGCCTTGGAGTACTTGATGTCCTCAATCACTTGGCGCTCGGCCTTGGTTGCTTGGTGGACCAATTCAACCATGTTGGAGTAAGGTTGGAACTCCACAATTCGCTTGATGGGATAGTTGAGGCCATTGAAGAAGCGAGCAATGGTTTGGTCATCGGACTCTTGGATGTTTGCTCTCATCATAGTGAGCTCCATCTCCTTGTAGAACTCCTCGACGGTCTTGGTACCTTGCTTCAACTTTTGGAGCTTGTTGAAGAGGTCGGTCATGTAGTGCGTGGGCACAAAGCGAGCATGCATCTCTTTCTTCATTTCTTCCCAAGTGGCAATTGGAGGTTCTCCCTTCTCTTCCCGAAGAGTGAGGACTTGCTCCCACCAAGTGTTTGCGTAGTCCTCGAACTCAAGCGACGCCATAGCCACCTTCTTGGCACCGGAGTAGTTGTGGATGCGGAATATCTTGTCCACCTTGAGTGCCCATGAGAGGTAGGCCTCGGCATCTTCTTCACCCTTGAACTTTGGCATGGTGAACTTGAGGCGTCCAAACATGTTCTCTTCATCCTCCAAGTTTCTTCTACGAGGAGGGGCACCTTCATCTCTTGCGGCTTGAGGAGGAATAGGAGGTCTTCGACGGCCAACCATAGCATTGGGTTGGTGTTGGAGGTGCACACTTGCTTTACTTGGTTCACGGTGAGGATGTGGTTGAAGATCTTGACGAGGTTGTTGAAGATCTTGACGAGGTGGTTGGCGACGTCCAAAGATGGCCCTCTCATCTTGTTCATGTGGTGGTTCTCCTCTTCCACGTTGGTCATGGCGAGGGTGATTGCGAAGATCACGCCTCGGTTGGTCTTGAGCATCACCATGTGGCTCCATGTTGTGGGAGACGTTGTCATGTGGGTGGCCGTCACGCCCATGGTGGGCATGGCCATCCGGTTGAGGACGATCTTGTGGAGGAAGTTCTTGAGGACGAGCATGGCGATGTATTTCTCCTCGCCTAGAGTTGGAGCGAGAGTCTTCATGACGAGCATGTGAGCGATGCGGTCGATGATGGTCTTCATGCCTTGAGGAGGAGCTTGAGGACGAACGGTGGCCATGAGAGTAGTAGTCTTGTGATGAGCTTGAGGATGATGAAGTAGAGCGGTGTCGACGATGACGACCCAAGTTGGTGATGGCGCGCTCGAGGCTATCCATGCGCCGCTCCATGTTCGCATCATTGGCCGCCATTTGGCCATTCAAGTTGTCCGTAGCTTCGCGAAGGAGAGCCAAGTCTTGGTTCACAACGGAGAAGTTGTGTGCCACTTCATCGTATTGCCCATCGATGCGCGTCTCGAAGAGGGTGAGTTGCTCCTTGAACTCTTGGCGTTGTGTCCATAGGTTGTGTTGAGTAGCCAACCTCTCGGTGTTGCGGAGGATCTCTCCCTCCCTTGCATCATCTCCGCTCCTATCCATGATACAAAGACAAGCACTAGGTTGTGTATGTTAGTGGAAGGAGACTACCTCGCACTCTTACCAAGGTAAGATAGTATTGAGGCAATCCACCAAGCCGAAAGCAAGATCAAGTGTATCGGGAACACACGCAAAACCACACGCAAAAGCTAGCAAATATGGTGTTAGGCGAGTGTTGTGGAAAGCCAAAAGACAAATCCAAGATCGAGTATGTTGTTAAGAGTGGTGGAAATCCGAAAATCCAAGTGTTGTTGCGAAGACCACTATAAACACGGAAAAAGGATGTGGAACACACACACGAGATAAATGGGGTTAGTGCAACCAAAAGTGAGCGGAAAAATGTATGTGCGGATGCTCGGTGTCACACTAACACAAGGAGAGTCAAAGCTTTGGTTGCAAATGAAGAGACAACTAGATTCACACGTGACCTCTCTTCTCGTATCTCTCTTTGCTTAAAAGCTTTTTCTCTTTTGTATATGTTGGCACTTTGCACTCGTTTGTATCTTTGGTGGCACGTGGACACTTTGTATGTATGGGCGTATGGATGTATGGATGTATGGATGTATGGTGGTACTCGCACTCTTTTTGTGTTTTTGGGGCTTTTTGACGCACTATGTTAGCGTTAGCCTCGCTTTTGCTATCTTGCCACACGAGTGTTTGCTTGGGTGCCTTACTCAACGCTACACACACACCTCACAATGCGGGGTCACGTGCAATGTCTCGCAACACTAGACAAGCAATGCTCAATGGGATAGATCGCAAAAGGAAGAGGGGTTACAAGGTCACAGCTGCAAGTTATACCTGCGATGGTGGTGGTGGTGGTGGTGGTGGTGTAGATCGCCGGATGTCGAGGTCGAAGGGGGCGTTGCTGCGCCCGGTCTGGGGCCCGGTCGGACCGGGTTCTGGACCGGACTGGCCGGTTGCGCGGCCGGTTGACCGGATTCTGGGCTGGGCCGGCCGGTCTGTAGCCCGGTTGACCGGGTGCACGACCGGATTTCGCGGGCTGAGCTTTTCTCTCTCCTGTTCTTCCCCAAACCAAAACCAAATCGACCAAATCGAAGGGAAACGATGGAATTGGAGGCTCAAAGTTGGGGAAATAGTAGATCAAGCACAACAACTCCAAATCCACGGACCAAAACCACTCAAAACGCAACCAAATCACAGATCGGTCAAGAGGCAATTTGGGGCTATTTTTGGGGATTTTTTGGAAAATTTTCTAGGGACAAAATCGGGTGGGTGGAGGGTCAAATCCGCGGAAACCAAAGGCTGCTGATACCATATGATGAGGTCTAAGACTCCGTGTGTGGCCCGATCTTGCGGATTGACGTCGAAACCAAAGGGGAGATGGGAAAACGCGAGGAACACGAAGAACACGGTGATGAACACGAGGAACCCCGAGACTCACGCACGCACACCAACCCGATACACCCGATGCTTACCTCCGTGGCTCGATGGACCACGCCAATAGAATCTCCGTGGAAGAGACACGCGGTAGAATTCCCCGGAGAGAGATTGGGATTGGAGAGGAAGAGCTTGGGGAAGGAGAGAGAGTAACAAGTACTAGAATCTCCTTCAACAAGATCTAAGTCAACAACCAAGGTGCCTTGATTACGGAGGGATGATACCCAAGGGAGACTAAGCTCAAAGTTAGGGTTTGAGTTCAAAACAAGTCTAAAGAGCTAAAGGGGCGTCCCGGGGGTATTTATAGTCTTACAAGGCATCACGAGCCGAAAAGGTAAGTTCGGGCCGAAAAGATAACTTAAGTCGTGCAGGCCGGTCGAGGAGCCGGTCGGACCGGGCTCGTGGACCGGGCAGGCCGGTCGAGGGGCCGGTCGGACCGGGCTCGTGACCGGCGGCCGGTTTCGAGCCGGGCTCGGGACCGGCGGCGACCGGACGAGGCTCCAAGTTCCCCGGATGGCGTCCGGATGTCACGAGCGCAAATCCCGGCTTCGGACCGGCGGCGCGGTCAGGAGGCCGGTCAGACCGGGCTGTGGACCGGGTGGCCCGGTCAGGAGGCCGGTCGACCGGATTCTGGACTGGCCGTCCATCTTCTCTTCCTTGCGCTCTTCGGGCGACTTCCGGTCCAGCTCCATGTCCATCTTTGCGTCCAGCTGCTCCTCTCCTTCCCTTGACCTTGGCTTGTCCTCCTCTCCGTGGTCTTGATGCTCCTTGTACCTAATGACACATAGCACGTCGGCATGAGGTAGCAATCCATCCAAAGGTGTACCAAGATCAAGGGTGGTGAGGAGCGAGTTCACCTCATCATGTAGAGCCTTGGCTCGGGCTCGTGTCATCGGTCCTCTTGGGGGACTAGTTGGTCTTGATGGAGTGTCGTCGGTGAGCGGGGCTACATCAAGTCCCCCAAGTGGACCTTCAACCCTCACCCACGCTACACGCGACAAGGTGAACTCCTTCCTCTCGATACTCGACCTCGTAGACACCTTGAATGGAATGCTACCTCATGTCGACATGTTATATGTCATTAGGTACAAGAGTCATCGAGGACCGGAGAGGAGGAACACCCATGGTGCAAGGAAGCAAGGGAAGGGAAGAGGAGCCATTCATCATGGTGCAAGGAAGAAGGAAGAAGAAGAAGAAGGAAAGAAGAAGAAGGAAGAGGAAGAAGAGGCGAGAGGAGGAAGGCCGCCCGGTCACAGGCCCGGTCGGACCGGGCTCCTGACCGGACCACCCGGTCACAGGCCCGGTCTGACCGGGCTCCGGACCGGCCCGGCCGGTTTTCGACCGGAACGTCGACCGGTGCCATCCGGACGCAATCCCGGGGCTCCCGAAGCCTCGCCCGGTCACCGCCCGGTCCAGGGATCCGGTTGTGGACCGGATGGGCCGGTCCCGAGCCCGGTCAGACCGGCCCTGTGACCGGATTCGTCGGGTTTGACCCACCAACTTGTACCTTTTCGACCCATGCTGCCTTGTATGCCTATATAAGCCCCCAGGTCGCCCCCTTACCTCTTTAGACAAGATTTAGGCTTAGACATGGATTTGAGCTTTGTCTCCCTAGGGTTTCATCCCCTTTGTATCAAGGCTACCCTTGTTGGATGATTGGATTTCTGAGTGTGAGATTCTAGTGCTACCCACTCTCTCTCCCACTCCTAGATTCATCTCCCTCACCGATCTCTCACTCCGGGATTCTACCGAGCGTCTCTCCCGGGTTGATTCTATTGGCGTGGTCCATCGAGCCACGGGGGTAAGTATCGATTGTATCGGGTTGGTGTGCGTGCGTGAGTTCTTCGTGTTCTTCGTGTTCATCGTGTTCTTCGCGCTCTCCCTCTCTCCCTCCTTGGATTTCGGGTCAACCGCAAGATCGGGCCACACACGGGGTCTTAGACCTCATCATATGGTATCAGCAGCCTTTGGTTTCCGCGGATTTGACCCCCCACCCATCCAATTTCGTCCCTAAAATTTTTCCCCAAAAATCCCCAAAAATAGCCCTATTTTGCCTTTGGACCGATCTGTGATTTGGTTGCGTTTTGAGTGGTTTTGGTCCATGGATTTGGTGTTGGAGTGCTTGATCTACTATCTCCCCAACTTTTAGCCCCCAATTCCATCGTTTCCCTCCGATTTGGTCAATTTGGTCGATTTTCGTGAAGAACAGAGAGAGAAAGCTGCGTCCCGGTTGAGAATCCGGTCAACCGGGCTGCAGACCGGCCGGGCCAGCCCAGAACCCGGTCGACCGGCCGTGTGACCGGCCAGGCCGGTCCCAGATCCGGTCCAACCGGCCCCTGGACCGAGTGCCACCCCTCCACCTCCACCGCCGACCACCGCCACTCCTCTCCTCCGTCGGCAAGCACCGCCATCATCCACAACCACCGGCAAACACCACCGCGGCCCCAACAAACACCGCCGCATCCGCAAGAGCATCGACACCACCACCACCGGCATACCACCGCCACCACCGCCAAGCTACTTTGACCGTTTTCTTCCGCTAACTTGTGTTCGCTTGTTCCGGTTTGAGTGCCTTGTTTGTGAAACTAACCCGCAGCTCCGAAGCAAGCGACGACATCCTCGGCACCCGGACTTGCAAACGTACTCTTGACATCACCGCCTTCATCGCAAGTTGTGTGTTCCGACACCGCCTAACATCTAGGTATAACTTGCACCCCACCTTGTAACCCCTCTTCTTTTGCGATCTATCCTATCGAGCATTGCTTATCTAGTGTTGCGAGACATTGCACGTGGCCCCGATTGTGAGGTGTGTGTGTAGTGTGGAGTCAAGCTTCTAAGCAAAACTCGTGTGGCAAGATAGCAAGAGCGAGCTAACGCTAACATAGAGCGTGAAAAAAAAAGCACAAAAAGAGTGCAAGTGCAATCATACATACAAAAGAGTGCAAGTGCCACCAAATACAAAAGAGAAAAAGCTTTTAA
Source organism: Lolium rigidum (assembly GCF_022539505.1). Taxonomy (NCBI): domain Eukaryota; kingdom Viridiplantae; phylum Streptophyta; class Magnoliopsida; order Poales; family Poaceae; genus Lolium; species Lolium rigidum. Next base: position 88,548,351 of record NC_061512.1, on the reverse strand, counting down.
GCAAAGAGAGAGAAGAGAAGAGAGGTCACGTGTGAATCTAGTTGTCTCTTCCTTTGCAACCAAAGCTTTGCCTCTCCTTGTGTTAGTGTGACACCGAGCATCCGTACATACAATTTTACGCTCACTTTTGGTTGCACTAACCCCACTTATCTCGTGTGTGTGTTCCACATCTTTTCCGTGTTTATAGTGATCATCGCTTTGACATTTGAATTTTTGGATTTCCACCACTCTTGACAATACAATTGATTTCGGATTTCGTCTTTTGGCTTTCCACCATACTCACCTAACACCATATTTGCTAGCTTTTGCGTGTGTCTTTGTGTGAGTGCCCGATACAATTGTTCTAACTCTCGGTTTGTTGGATCACCCCAATCTTGTCATACCACGGTAAGATTGCGAGGTAGTCTCCTTCCACTAACATACACCATATAGATACCATCGTGCTAACATGGATAGCGAAGATGAAGATACGGAGGAGTACATGGAGCACTTCGAGGAGGATACCTCCTCAAGCACCGCGGATGTGGAGGAACATGTGGAGCTCTACTCCGACTATAGCTCCGCAAGCATCATCGGCATGTCCGACATCGAGGAGCTCGACAACGACCATGGCTCCCCAAGCATCACCGACATCTCCGACATCGAGGAGCTCGACAACGACCATGGCTCCCCAAGCATCATCGACATGGACGATATGGTGGAGCACCATCTTGAGGACGACTTCGACGAGCTCTACATCGACAATGGCTCATCAAGCATGGACGACATGGTGGAGCAACGCCACGCCTACGACATCGACACCATGGCGGAGCCTCACCTAGTCACCTACTTGGCCAATGGAGCTACATATGAAGATAGAGGACATCAACGATGGCACCATCATATGGATCATCAAGAGCGTCCCCAACATGATCGCCATCGACACACTTCTTCGAGCTCCACGAGGCGCCACCATGAGAGTGCTTATGCACATGATCATCTACGGCGAGTTCATCATATGGAGCATCAAGAGCGTCCTCATCATGATCGTCATCGACACTCGTCTACGAGCTCCACAAGGCGCCACCATGAGAGTGCTTATGCACAAGATCGTCGACTTCAAGTACACCATATGGAGCATCAAGAGCGTCCCCATCATGAGCGTCATCGACACTCTTCTCCAAGCTCCACAAGGCGCCGCAAGCAACATGCCAAGTCGCATGAGCCATCATCTCGGCATGGCAAGGACCGTCATCGACTCACACCATCTCATGATAGTCGTCGACCACTACCACCTCATGGTCTACATCGACATACGTCACCACATGAGCCTCGCCGCCACAAGCCACTTCATGAGCGCCATCGACCAACATCTTCCACGGATCTTCGACGACACTCATCAAGACATAGTGATGAAGCACGAAGACGAGAGCCTCGACATGAAGGCGACAAACACCATGATAGGGTGCCTACCACTCCAAGGATGGCAAGTGCACATCGCGCATACCTTCCTCATGAGGCGACTTCCACCTCTTGTGCCACCACCACAATGGCCCCTACCTCGTCACATGCCTATGGACTCCGATGCTACAAGTGCAAGCAACAAGGCCACCCTCCACGGGAATGTCCCAATCTCCTATGTGAGGTGTGCAAGGCCAAGGGTCATGTGGCATGGCAATGCACAACGCCAAGCGCCAAGAAGCTCTACTTCGACAAGCTACAAGCACAAGCCACCAAGAAGCCTTTAGCGCCCACACTTCAAGATGAAGATCGCCAAGGTGAACTCAAGGGCGAAGTTGAGCCGAGCCTAGCTCTCATCAACACCATGGCGCCACCGCTTGAGGATGACTTGGGAGGCGATGGAGTTGAGCATGGTGAGCATGGGATTCTCCCTTCACCTACGGAGGCGCATGGAGTTGAGATGGTTGAGCATGGGATTTTCCCTTCAACCAAGGAGGCGCATGGAGATGAGATAGTCGAGCCTACTCCTATATGCTTGATTGATGAGTTGGTACCAATCCCATGTGAGAATGAGAGCCACTTAGCCCACTTGAGTGAGAATGATAGTGAGTTGAATGACTTCCACCCCATATGTGAGTTTGAGTGCTTCCATTTGGAGGACATGAGTGATACACAAAGTGAGTTGCGAGAGGTAGATGATAGGTCCATGGAGGACATCGCATTTTCTAACACATTAACCTCTCCCTCGTTTGTGTCTTCTTATGTTGCACTAGGTTCCACGGAGGATGAGTTCCCGATTATGGAGACGATGTACATGGTGCATGAAGATGATGATATCTCACCATGCTTGCTCCAAGACGGACATGTCGACCACATGGATCCTCCTACTTCCACAACACCTACCTCAAATGAGTCGGCCTACAAAGGTAACAACATAGGTGTTGATGATGCCATGATCCCACTAGTGGACATGATGACTTATGAGTGCATGCATGATCTCGATGATCCATTTGCTACTTCACATGCTACTTTCACTTTCCCATGTGATGCTTTGCTTGATAACATTGTTGATCATGTGGAAGTTAATGCTTGTGATACCATGACCATGCCATGCTATGAGAGCTTCCAATTTTCCACCATTGCTTGCAATATGTCGACCACTTGCTCTTTACCATGTATTGCTTGCAATGATAATGACAAGGATGACATTAGCTTCCGCATGCTTTGTCCAAAATGCTTACACCATTCCATGATCCTTGCATCCAAGATTGTGAACAATTGCTCTTTCTTATGCTTGGTATGCAAGAATGCTTATTTCATTGTTCACGAGATGGCCCCCATAGCCTTCTCACTTTTTGATGATCATGAGTTACCACATGCCATGAATGCACCTTCTTGCCATATGCACCATCGCCATGCATTTCATACTATCTTGATTGACACTAATGGTGATGTGCACAAGACATGGAACATCATGATGGATGATGTGTTCCTCTACCATGCACACACGCTTTTTGTTTTCTCCTTTGTGTGTATAGGTACCCGAATGACAACTTCCACCGCCACGGAGCATGAGCTCACGAAACGCGCAATCGAGAGCTACCCCAACAAGGACCTAACCCGCGGGAATCACACCAAAGAGTATGTTCCCACAAACCTTCACCCTCATGTGTTTCCGACTTGCCTTGTCGAGTTTCCGGTTTGGTCCAACTCCTCGTCACCTCTCTTGCTTCTTATGCAACATATCTTGACACATCTTGTTGGCACAATGGTTGTTGTATGTCTTGATGTTATCATCATACACTCCAAGAATCTCAAGGACCATGTCATACATGTGAGAGACACCTTATGCATCTTGTGCCACATGTCACACCAAAAGTTGCTCTTCTTTGGATTTCTCATTTCACCTTTGGCAATTGAAATGGATTCTTTGACACTTGAGGATACCCATACTTGGCTCACGCCAACCATACTTTCCCAAGCTAGAAGTCTCCACCTCTTTGCCATTGCACATAACAATTTTGCCCACAATTTTGCCACCAATACTTGCCTTTTGATTGTTCCATTTGCGTGGGACAATGCCACACGTCACATTTTTGACACCTTACAACTCTTACATGCACAAATTTTTGCCCTTCCAAATTTTGGATACATCAACACACTTTTGTTTCCCATTTTTGACAAATGCCTCTTGGAGAAACGACTTGATGCTTCGTATTTGATTGAGAGCCTCTTGTTCCCGATCACAAAATTGGCATCCACAAGCTTTCCATTTGCAAGTTGTTTTTCCCCAAGCTCTTCTTCGACCGCGACTTTATCCCTCTACCACAACATGGGAGAACCGTCTTGGACTACACCGTCGGTGAGAAGGAACAAGAGTCGAGGACGACTCTTCCCCAAGGGGGGGAGATGATGCGGGGTGGCCTTCGGACACCTACACCTCAAGACCATCAAGTGCAGCCCCGCCTATCGTCGACGCTACACCATGGCCAAAGAGTCCCCCAAGTGGACCTTCAACCCTCACCCACGCTACACGCGACAAGGTGAACTCCTTCCTCTCGATACTCGACCTCGTAGACACCTTGAATGGAATGCTACCTCATGTCGACATGCTATATGTCATTAGGTACAAGAGTCATCGAGGACCGGAGAGGAGGAACACCCATGGTGCAAGGAAGCAAGGGAAGGGAAGAGGAGCCATTCATCATGGTGCAAGGAAGAAGGAAGAAGAAGAAGAAGGAAAGAAGAAGAAGGAAGAGGAAGAAGAGGCAAGAGGAGGAAGGCCGCCGGTCCACGAGCCCGGTCGGACCGGGCTCCTGACCGGACCACCCGGTCCACGAGCCCGGTCCGACCGGGCTCTGACCGGCCCGGCCGGTTTTCGACCGGAACGTCGACCGGTGCCATCCGGACGCAATCCGGGGCTCCCGAAGCCTCGCCGGTCACCGCCCGGTCCGGGATCCGGTTGTGGACCGGATGGGCCGGTCCCGGGCCCGGTCAGACCGGCCCTGTGACCGGATTCGTCGGGTTTGCCCCACCAACTTGTACCTTTTCGACCCATGCTGCCTTGTATGCCTATATAAGCACCCAAGTCGCCCCCTTACCTCTTTAGACAAGATTTAGGCTTAGACATGGATTTGAGCTTTGTCTCCCTAGGGTTTCATCCCCTTTGTATCAAGGCTACCCTTGTTGGATGATTGGATTTCTGAGTGTGAGATTCTAGTGCTACCCACTCTCTCTCCCACTCCTAGATTCATCTCCCTCACCGATCTCTCACTCCGGGATTCTACCGAGCGTCTCTCCCGGGTTGATTCTATTGGCGTGGTCCATCGAGCCACGGGGGTAAGTATCGATTGTATCGGGTTGGTGTGCGTGCGTGCGTTCTTCGTGTTCTTCGTGTTCATCGTGTTCTTCGCGCTCTCCCTCTCTCCCTCCTTGGATTTCGGGTCAACCGCAAGATCGGGCCACACACGGGGTCTTAGACCTCATCAAAAAGAGGCCTAAAAACCAACACAAAGTCGATTCCCGGAACAATCTCTCTAGGATGAGCAAACTATACCTTACGCACTACTGGATCGTTCAACCCGTTTGCAAGGCCTAACTATGCGGATATCAAACTAATCCTTGGAGAACAAGGAACAACCATAACATATCAGATCTACTAAATAATGACTAAGCAAGACGCTGCCCTTACACCCAAGATAGGTGCAAAGGCAGCTAGATATTGAGGGGCAGCGTAGCTAAGCAAACATATCAGAAAAGTATCGATGTCAGCCCCAAAACATCTACGATAACAATATTGCTCGCCATCAACAAGGCTTCAGTACGAGCAATACAAGACAATGAATAAACTGATACTGCCTAGATCGCAAGGCAGCATGACGCTTACCCGGAAGAAACCCTCGAAACAAGGGGTGGCGATGCGCCTAGATTGGTTTGTTGTGAACGTGATCGTCCTCCTTTCTCAATAACCCTAGGTACATATTTATAGTCCGTAGACTTTCTATCTTTGGAATAAACCTAGCTGTGTACGACTAAGCTCTATCTCTTTATTCTAAACTAATCTACCATAAAGTACAGATACACGGGCAATCTAACCCAAACTCTCGCACGAGGCCGATTCAGAGACACTTTATATTCACGTCCTCCAAGCCCATCTCAATCACGGCCCATCTCCTGCTTTGGCTAAATTCTGGTGATAACACGCTAACATAGTGCGAGAAAAAGCAACAAAAACACAAAAAGAGTGCAAAGTAGCACCATACATACAAAAGAGTGCAAGTGCCACCATCGATACAAAAGAGTGAGTGTGCCACGATATACAAAAGAGTACAAAGCTTTTAAGCAAAAGAGAGAGAAGAGAAGAGAGGCCGCGTGTAAATCTTGTTGTCTCTCCAATTGCAACCAAGCTTTGATCTCTTCTTGTGTTAGTGTGACACCGAGCACCACCTTGCATATAGGTTTTTGTTTTTTCCGCTCATTCCTTGGTCGCACTAACCCCGCTTATCCCGTGTGTGCGTTCCACACCTTTTCCGTGTTTATAGTGATCTCCACTTTTGACACTTGATTTTTGGACCTTACCCACTTTTAACAACATACTTAATTTTGGATTTCATCTTTTGGCTTTCCACCACACCCACCTAACACCATATTTGCTAGCTTTTGCGTGTGGCTTTGCATGTGTACCCGATACAATTGGTTTTGCTCTCGGTTCGGTTGATTGCCTCAATTCTATCACACCAAGGTAAGAGTGCGAGGTAGTTTTCTTCCACTAACATCCACAACATAGTTCTTGTCTTGCTATCATGGATAGGCACGGAGATGAAGCTACAGAGGACGAACTCCTACGCAACACCGAGCGGTTGGCTACCCAACACAATCTATGGACACAACGCCAAGAGTTCAAGGAGCAACTCACCTTGTTTGAGACACGCATCGACGAGCAATATGAAGAAGTGTCCCACAACTTCTCCCAAGTGAACCAAGATATATCTCTACTTCGTGAAGCTACGGACAACTTGCATGGCCAAGTGACGGCCAATGATGCAAACATGGAGCGGCGCATGGATAGTCTCGAGCGCGCCATCAACAACTTGGGCCGCCGACATCGACATCGCTCTACTTCCTCATCATCATCAACCTCGTCACAAGATTACTACTCTCATGATCGCCATACGTCCTCAAGCTCTGACTCAAGGCATGGAGACCATCATCGACCTCGTCGCCCGCATGCTCGTCATGAAGACTCTCGCTCCAACTCAAGGCGCGGAGAATTCCATCGCCATGCTCGTCCTCATGAACGTCCTCCACAAGAACAAGTTCTTCACCAAGGTCGTCATCAAGCGGATCGCCATGCCCACCATGGGCGTGACGACCAACCCCATGACAACGTCATCCACAACATGGAACCGGCACCTCATCGTGAAGCATATGTTGATGCTCAAGACCAAGGTCATCAAGATCCACCGAGGCGTGATCTCCGTAATCACCCTCGCCATGACCAACGGGGACGAGGAGAACCGCAACATGATCAAGATGAGAGGGCCATTCTTGGACATTGTCAACACCCTCATCAAGAGCCTCAACAACATCATCAACATGAACCAAGTGAAGCTAGTGTTCAACTCCACCGCCAACCCAATGCTATGGTTGGCCGTGGAAGACCTCCTCTGTCAACACCCGGATTTTTAAGTCCAGATGCCTATTATGCCATTCCTCGCAATCCCAGGAATATTGTTTTTGCGAGACATAATAGATTGATATCACAACACATCATTCATTACAACACATAATCGTCTTACAAATAAAGGATCACATGATCCAGTATCATTACAATAATAGAAGTTCTATTGATTCATTACATAACACATAGCGGAAGCGAAATAGCGTAGTAGTAGTCCATCTATTCCACAGGCAACTGTTGACGTCAGGAGTGATCCTAGTTGTCGTAGATGTCCTGCTGTCCTTCTTCCGGGTTCTGGTACTCCTCTTCATAGTCTGGCCATTTGAATAGCCAGGGACACAGCCATGAGTACTTTAAAGTACTCGCAAACTAATACTAATGTAAATACTATCAACTATAGTAAGGGGGTTCTAAGCTCTAGTTTCATTTGCAGAAAGCCAGTTTTATTTCATTAGCACTTTAATAATCAAAAACTCTTCATTTGATTCACTAACTCAAGTGGGAACATTAGTGTCATTGCCACAACTCAGTGGTGATTCAAAGTCAAAGTCACCTTTCAACTCAAATCACAAGTCACCCTTCATATTTTTAGAAAAATTCTGATGACGGAACAGTATGGCCTTTCCAACTGTCCATGACCGCGGACGCGGCTATTCGAATAGGTTTACACTCTGCAGAGGTTGTACACTTGTGCCACAACAATTGCAATAGTTCGTCAGGGGTAACTGGCCCTGATTTATCGTACGCGATACGCGAACTACCAATCCTAACCTTTCATTTACGTACCCTAGTATAGGCACCTCTCCCCATGAGCTTGGCCTCCCGGTGAAGACATACGATCGGCACTGGGAACTGCACGAGGCTTGGGCCGGACATTCACCTCATTTCACGTCATTTCACATCATTCCTTTTGTTGTAGAGGCAGCCTCCGGCATAACCCCGATGACGCTTGTTTTAGAGGGAACCCATACTAAGACACATAAATTTCCAGCTAAGCCGTACCTAGATTCAGGTATTGTGGGGGTACTTGTAAAATTGGAATGGTATCGCATCCGAACCCAACCATCAGTTTTGGTAAAATTCACCAAGCCATTCACAAGTCATATTCACCTTCAAAATCTTTCAATAGAATGATTCATCATTCCAAGGTTTTCAAAGTCATGGGTTTTCACAAGTTCCCATCTAGAGTAGTTACTTTTAATATTGAGCACTAGCAACTAGTTATGAGGGGTGCTAAGTAACTTGAATTGCTCTAGGCTAAGTTTGATACTCTTGCACTACTCCATAACTAAACTAAGTGAATCATGAATCAAAAAGTACTTTGATAAACAAAATTTAATAAAGCTTGTAAAGTAAAAAACTTGGGATAGGAGCCTTAAGCATAAAATAAAAGTAATGGTGCCTTGCTCTTGTAGAGCTCTGCACATGGGAACCTTGCAAGAGTGTTAGCTTGCAAACAAAAATAGCTTGCATTAGTCTAGCTTGCCTTGATTGGTGAGGTGATCAAAGTTCTCTTCTTCTTCCTCTTGGTAGAATGCCTCTTCCTCTTGATAGTCTCCGGTACTAGCGTCTATAAATGAATACGAGGTACACAATCACCAAACAATACTTACATGCTAGGCTAAAACACACCAAAGGGTTCACACAACTAATTCTAACATCACTTCAAGCATGGTATGGTGACTTACTTGGTTTGTTCTTATTTAAGAGAAAAATAATTTCCTCTCATTATAAGCATTTATTTGATTTGCTATTTAAGTCTTTGGAGAAAATAATTTCCTCTCATTAAATCCTATCAAGATTTAATCTCCACAAATAATAATAAGATATGAAATATAAGTTGACCAAGGTCAACCTTTCATATCTATTATGAGGGAGTAATAATTTAAATGAGGTGCTACACCTCATATAATTTAAAACTAACATCTAAATGGTTTACAATCTCTAAGTAACCAAGCATGAGGCTTATTAGACCAAGGTCAGTACCTCTATTTGAATTACTTAGGATCACAATTTAAATGAGAGAGAAGCTCCCATACTATTTAAATAAGTTTATGTCTATGCGTTAAATGGACTAGAAATGGCTCCATAGCCATTATTTGAATCTAGTCCATGATCATGCAAAACAACTATGCTATATTTTTGCATAAACAATTAGATTATATCAAATGTGATTTATTAGAGTTGGAATCAACTCAAAATCAATTATTGATAATTTTTAATAACTATTTGAAGTTGGAAAAGGCCCTGCCTTGTTATTTTCATCATTTAAATTTAACTACAAATTTGGACATGAGGCCAGTGGCATTGTTTAGATAATTTCATGAGCTTTCCGAATATATAAAATTTGCTAAATTTTGTGTAGTATATTTTAAACTATTCATATTTGAAGTTGGCATCTGTATTGAATTTGAGCTAAAAGAGTTAAATCAAATTTTAAATTACTGGGCCACGCGGGAAAAGCCTACGGGCCCAAACGAAATAAACAGAGCAGCACGGCCCAGCAACACAGCCCGTGTGCGTGGGCCGCCTGACGAGGTGGGTGCCACCCGTCAGTGGCTAATAACTGAGCGAAGCGGTACGCGCTAGGTGATCCGTTGGATCAGAATTAGATCGAACGGCCGTGGAGCAGCGTCATCTCCGACGAGATCCCGGCATGCTGGCGGCGTACCTAGGGGGTCGGAGAGCGCTACAGGCCGCCGGCGATCAGTGGCGAGGTGCGAGGCGTCGTTGGCGAGGGTGAAGAAGTCCCTGGTACAGTGGCGGAGCTTGGGGAGGCGTGGATCGATGGCGAGGATCTGCGGGCTCTGGCGGCTCCGAGCTTCAAATTGGGGCGGCTCCGGCGAGATGGTGTTCAATTGGGTGGTCGAGGAGAGGCAGTGATGAGAGGGGAAGAGATTGGTGTGAAGGAGGTGTGCTTTGGGTGCCTCTATTTATAGATGGAGAGGTGACCGACGGGTGCTGTGAGAGGGCGTCCATGGCGTGGCCGCTCCGGCGTGCGAAAGGGCGTGGCGAGGACAGCATCTTGTAGGCGACATCCTGGCAATGCTCAAGGCGTAGCTGTTGCGTCCAGGGCGTGATAGGATCGCTCGGGCGCATGTGCTTTGTACCACGGTACTCACGGCGGTGCTCAGATGAGGACGACGGCGACAAGGCGGCGGCAGTCGATCGAGTGCGTCTACGAGGTAGAGGTGAGGGTGGCGGTTCTCGTCACATGCCAAGGGATGCAGGGGGAGGACGACGTCGATAGGGTGCGAGATGCTCTAGCGCGCTCCAGAGGGCGGTCACCACGTGCCTGGCACGTCCTGGCCTGGTGCTGGGCGTGCTGGTGCTGGCCAATGCCGTGGCTCGGCGAGCTCGGGCCGTGCACTGGCATGCTCCTGGTGATGAGTAGGTGCTTATAGACATGGTGGAGAGAGGAGGGGAAAGCCAGGCCGATCAAGTGCATGCATGGCCGGCATGTGCACGGCATTGCTTAGTTTAGGTTTTCTCCATGCTTTAATCGACGGTGCAAGGACATGGCTTGATGCAGGGGTTGCAGTAGATGCTCATCATCACCAGATAAAGATGGTTTAAGCCAAAATCCAGTGTGTAATAGCAAGTATTGCAAAGCCCAGATGCTGCCTGCAAGGTGTTCGAAAAAATGGCCGCAAGAACTTTTTTATTGAATTTTGGAATTCTTTTTGGTGAGGCTCAAACATGCAATTAGTGTGAGGGAATGATGTTGGTGGTGTCCATTTTGGTGAAGGTTTGCAACATTTCCAAAATGGGGTCATCTACACTTTATTTCACAATCCTATTTTGTCAAATTGTTTCTGGTCAACCTGGTCAAAGTTAGGTATGATGGTCAACATGAAAGTTGCTGACATTGACATGGTCTTGGATGACCTGGTAATGGTTGACCAAGTTTGGTTGAAGAAAAGTCAAAGCCAGAGGGGTAAAGTGAGGAACATTTTATAAAATGGCCAAATGACCATTATCACATGTATGTTGATTTTGAGATTTGCTTTGATTTGATTTTGGTTTCTTTGATGCAATTGTGTTTGTTTATCATATCTAAGCATTCTACAAGCAAGAGATCAAGTAAAGGTGGCCTTTGGTGAAGATTTGGAAAATTGGCCTTGTGTGTATGTGAGTGAAATTGGGATTTTCTCACTATTTGATTTCTCTCCATTTGATTTGACTTTTGTTGACTCTAATGTGTTTCTTAATAGTTTAGAAACATTTTCAAACCATTGAATCCATTTCAAAAGGTCTTGTTCAAAGATTTGCAAAAATGGCCATAACATATAAGAGGTGATGTGTCAAATTTCATTAAACTTGTAAATTGTTCATCTTTCTTTCTTGGGCATGGGTTAGGGTCCATTTAGTATTAGGTTAGGTTTAGAGAAGGTTTCACATCATTTGGTCAAGGTTTAAAGTCATAGGGCAAAATTTGGTGAAATGGCTATGTGTCACATATGCCTCTATGCATATGTTGCATTTGAATTTTAATTTGACTTGGCTTGACCCAAATGGTGTTGTTGAGTGTTGAAAAGGTAAATAGGAGTGATCCCACCATTCACAACAAGTCTTAGTGATGCAGCCCGACCTTCGGTCTTATCCGCATCATGGTCATCATCAAGAACTACGCTCAAGTCCGACGTCACGGAAGCATGGAAGAGGAGACGGAAGAAGGAGACGCGTCTAGGAAGGCCGGCACTACCGCCACGGAGTGGCCGACACCTGCCACCTTGCTCGACGCCGGAGGAAGACGGCACTGTCGCCATGCCTACGCCGACACCGCCGTCCCCACTATGAAGCTCATAATATGAACCATCCCACTATGCTATTTGTATGCCTAAACTACCCCTCCTTAGTTGCTCCCTATATATAGGCTCCCACCTCCCTCTTCATTAGGTTAGAGTTGAACTTGAGAGAACCTAGGCTCATGCCTCCACCATCCCTTTGGGATTAGGGAAACCCCCTCCTTAGATTATCATAATCTATTGTACAAGGCACTCCTTATATGATTAGTCTCTCACACTTGTGATTCTACCACCGGTCTCTCACTCGTGTGATTCCACCGATCGTATACCGATCTTCCTCTCGGGGATTCTACCGCGTGTCTCTCCCTTGAGAGATTCTATCGGGATAGTGGTTCGGGCTATCGGGAGTAAACCGGAATTGTATCGGGTTGTGTTGCGTGCGTTCGCGTGTGTTCGTGTTCTTCGCCGTGTTCTTCGTGTTCTTCCTCTCCCCCGCCTTTCCCTCGGTCAATTCGTGAGATCGGGCAACCCACGTGGCCTTAGGCCGCATCATATGGTATCAGAGCAAAGGTTGCCACGAATTTGATCCTCCAATTTCACCAATTTTGCCCCAAAAAATAGCTCGAAATTTGATCTTCGGATTTGTTGCGTTTTTTGTGGTTTTGATCCACAGATCTGGTGTTATTGTGGGTGATCTACACTTCCTCAAATTTTCGTGCCTCAATTCTTCCGATTTAGCGCGAATCTGAGCAATTTTTGGCTTGTTTCCGTGAAGAGCATTCGTGTTGTTCTTCTGTGTTCTTCCCGAGCGGGTCACCTCAACAACCACCAGCAGCCACCGTCCCTGGCCCCACTCCACCACCAGCTTCCGCCCGCGCCTGGCAAGCCACCACGCCGCTCGCCCCGCAGTCGCTCGCCCCATCGAGCCACCGAGCCGCCGTCCGCCCCTTGCTCCGTTTGCCTGCACGCCTCCAGCGCCAACCGCCGCCCGCACCAGGCCCACCACTCCAGGCCGCCACCACCTGCAGCACGCTCGCCCCAATCGCCACGAGCGCCGCTCCTCTCCAGCTTGGCTCAGCTGCCCGCCTGCTGGCAACAGCCGCGCACACAAGCTCGCCTGGCCCGCTCCAATCGCTCCTCGCCTATGCCCGCGCGCCCTACCAGCTTGCCCCCAAGCGCCGCTCCCAGGCCGGCCCTCCCGCAAGCATCCACCGCTCGCCCCAAGTGCGCTCGCCGCCTCCACGCCCACCTCACAGCGCCGCCGCAGCTCGCCTGGCCTAGCTTCATCTCGCGCGTGGCCCAGCTCCAGCAACTCGCCCGCGTCGGTCAACGGCCAAGCCCCGCGCTCGACCAATTTCTTGCTGTCCGCGCGCACCCCACGCACCACGCTGCCGCCAAGCCCCTTGCTCATCCCGCTCGACCATCTCACTGCCGCCTGCGCCTTCTGCTCCACACCAACCTGCCACGCTCGCGCGCAAGGGCCGCAGACCACCACCGTAATACACGCAGAGCGCCGCTCCCGGCCGAGCATCCTGTGCCTCCGCTTGATTTTGCTCATCCATCTCCACGCAGCACCCGCGCTTGATTCTCATCCGAACAGCAGCTCCGCTCGATTTCCTGCAACGCTCGCCGGCCAACCTCCAAGAATCCTCGCGCACATTATGCTGAATCCTGCCACCACTCCAAGCTACCCCACGAGCAAGAAATTTCCCAATCGATTTTCACATCCGCACAGTTTCCATTCGCGCAGAAATTCACCAGCCGGACCCAAACCGGGCGCCAACCGGGCGGCACACCGGGAAAAATTGCACGGACCGGAGCGAGACCGGACGGCAACCGGAAAATCCAGCCCCAGACCCGGTCAGACCGGCCGCCAACCGGATTTGACGATTTTGACCCAAATTTCGCCCGATTTTGACTCCACTTTTTGCCCCAAATTTTGACAACTTTCCGGAGCCCGTTTGACTCCAAACTTTTACAGCCATCTCATAATATCGTGACTCTAATTTTGACACCTTTTCCGAAATTTTTGGACACCAAATTTTGACCGCTCGTTTTGACCCAACTTTTCGGGCATTGACTTAATTTGCCCGGTTTCCGTTTTGGAGTGCAAGGTTTGTCTACCAAGTTTCCGCGTCTACATCAACACCGCGGCGACACCTTCGGCACCCCGGATTCCGGCGCAACTTCGACACCGCCATCGTCGACCCCATCGCAAGTTCGTGTGCTTGACACCGCCTAACCTTTTCATCTAGGTATAACTTGCATCCCTCACCCCTTGTAGCCCCGTTTCTTTCTTTGTGTACCTATCCCATTGAGAGTGGCTTTCCGAGCGTTGCGAAGCATTGCACAAGTGTCACGACCGTGAGAGGGTGTGTGTGCGTTGTGTTGAGCAAAGCTCCGAAGCAAGCTCGGTGAGAAAGATACACAAAAGAAGAAAAGTGTGACATATACATAGAGAGAAATAAAGCTTCTAAGCATAGAAAAAAAAAGTGAAAAAAAAAAGAGAAAAAAAAATAGAAAAGAGTGTGTGTCCACCGATACCGAGAAGTGCAAATCTTGTGAGCACTAAGAGAGAAAAGAGAAGAGTGGCATTTGTGCAAATCTTGTTGCTTCTTTCTTGTGCAACCAAGCTACGGTCTCTCTTGTGTTGGCGTGACATCGAGCATATAGTCTTCGTTAGGACCATCTTTGTCACTTGCTCACTTCCTTGGTCGCGCTAACCCCATTGTTCTCCGTTGTGTGTGTTTCCGTGTTTCCTTGACATAGATCACCACTTTTGACATTTGACTTTGGATCTTACCCACATTTGACAATAGACTTTTCCGTTGATCTTTTTCGTTTGCTATCCACCCCTTACCCACCACATATAGAGTTCTTAGCCTTTTGCGTGTGCTTTGAGTGTGTGTGTGAGTAACCCCGATACATTTCGACTTTGCTCTTGACTTGAACCATTTTTCCGATACTTTCTTGAAAGGTGGGATACTTGTGTAGTTTTCCTTCCACCATACATATACACCTATCCTAGTGAGATATACATGATGACCCCACAAGAGCAAGCCGAGATGAGAGCATATTTCGCCGAGCTACATGCTCGAGAAGCCCAAATGACACCCCAAGATAAAGCCGAGTGCAACGCATACTTCAAACACCTTGAGAGCAAGAGTGATACACACCATGAGCCGAGTGAGGATGTTTCGATTTCTAACAACTTAACCTCTACTCCGCTTGTGTTGTCTCACTCTTTGCTAGGTTGCTCGGACATCGACGACGCCATTGCCATGGAGATGAGGGACTCCACTAAATGTGAGATGAGTGACTCCACTATATGTGAGCTCGAGAGACACCACTTTGAGGACATGAGTGACACACCGAGTGAGATAAGAGTGGTAGTTGAGAGGTCATGTGAGGCCATTTCGAATTCTAACAACTTACCCTCTACCTCTAGTGTGTTTCCTTGTGTCTTATTAGGTCCCATGGATGACGAGACGCCGATCATGGAGAAGATGTACATGGTGCATGAAGATGATGATATCACACCATGCTTGTTGCTTGAAGATGAACATGGAGGCCACATCGAGCCTACCTCTTCCACAACACCTACATCATATGAGTGGGACTACAAAGGTACGCATATGGGTGTTGATGATGCCATGATCCCACTAGTGGACATGATGATTTGTGAGTGCTTGCATGAGTTGGATGATCCTATTGCTATGTCATATGCTTCTTTCACTTTCCCTTGTGATACTTGTGATACCACCATTGTTGATCATGTGGAAATAGTTGCTTGTGACAATTTGACCATGCCATGCTATGATACAAACTTGAACATGTTTTGTGCT
Organism: Lolium rigidum; assembly: GCF_022539505.1. Taxonomy (NCBI): domain Eukaryota; kingdom Viridiplantae; phylum Streptophyta; class Magnoliopsida; order Poales; family Poaceae; genus Lolium; species Lolium rigidum. The sequence continues at coordinate 88,532,638 of NC_061512.1, read as the reverse complement.
ACATGCTTGCAATATTCTCCCATTAGTGCAACCAAAATGTTGAATACTTTCTCTTTCCAATGCTTGGTTTGCCATAATGTTAACATGCTTGTAAATGAGATTGCCCCCATAGCTCTCTCAAATTTTGGAGAATTTGCCTATTTCCATGATGAGCATGTTCATGTGTTTACCCCGCATATTCACCATATCTATTATAATGCTTTGCTTAACGCTAATGGTGATGTGCAAAAGAAATGGACCATCATGATGGATGATGTGTTCATATACCATGCACACACGTTCTTTGCTTTGCCTATTGTGTGTGTAGGTACAAGAATGCCAATGTCAACCTCGATTGAGCACGAGTTGACAAAGAGAGCTCTTGAGAGCATAATACAAGTAAGTACAAGATCGAACCCGGCTCTAATACCTTTCCCATGCTTTGCATTGAACATGCCGAACAATTTCTCTTTCTTATGGTTCTTTTGCAAGCATGATGATATGATTCTTATCGTTGGTGTTGCCACAAATATGAGGACCAATTTCTCTTTCCGATGGTTTGTGTGGACACATGTTGATGATACTTTGGACACTCTCCCTTATGTGTTGTTGCCAAATTCTCCTCTTATTGCTTCAAGGATGTTGAACAATTTCTCTTTCCGATGCCTTGAGTGCAATAATGCACATGAGTTTCTACATGAGATGGACATCATAGTCGTCTCACAATTTGGAGATTTTGTGTTTCCGCATTTGGAAGATGTCCATACGGAGTTCTTACGCATTGACCTTGCATATGCGTTATTCTTGATATATTTGTGTTGTGCTAACGGTGTTGTGAACATGAATGGACATGTCGTTGATGATATGCTCCTCTATCACGCACACATATACTTTGCTCGGTCTTTGTTGTGTGAAGGTACACGCGACTTGTGGATGAGCGTTAATGAATGGGTTCAACCACACACATCTACTACACAAGATCTCTCGATGAGAGCACACCGGCATCTTGCTAAGGTGACCTCCTTCTACTTGAGCTCTCTTGCTAAATCCATTGAACTTTGGCTACGCTTTGATTGCTCCTTTGCTTTTTTGGTGCTATTGATAGGGCTCTTGACAAGTGAAGGGACATTCAAGCGTTGGTGTCATCTACCTCCTCTACACATTCATGAAGACTCATCGTCGAGGGCGACTCTTTTTCAAGTGGGGGAGATGATGCAGCCCGACCTTCGGTCTTATCCGCATCATGGTCATCATCAAGAACTACGCTCAAGTCCGACGTCACGGAAGCATGGAAGAGGAGACGGAAGAAGGAGACGCGTCTAGGAAGGCCGGCACTACCGCCACGGAGTGGCCGACACTGCCACCTTGCTCGACGCCGGAGGAAGACGGCACTGTCGCCATGCCTACGCCGACACCGCCGTCCCCACTATGAAGCTCATAATATAAACCATCCCACTATGCTATTTGTATGCCTAAACTACCCCTCCTTAGTGGCTCCCTATATATAGGCTCCCACCTCCCCCTTCATTAGGTTAGGAGTTGAACTTGAGAGAACCTAGGCTCATGCCTCCACCATCCCTTTGGGATTAGGGAAACCCCCTCCTTAGATTATCATAATCTATTGTACAAGGCACTCCTTATATGATTAGTCTCTCACACTTGTGATTCTACCACCGGTCTCTCACTCGTGTGATTCCACCGATCGTATACCGATCTTCCTCTCGGGGATTCTACCGCGTGTCTCTCCCTTGAGAGATTCTATCGGGATAGTGGTTCGGGCTATCGGGAGTAAACCGGAATTGTATCGGGTTGTGTTGCGTGCGTTCGCGTGTGTTCGTGTTCTTCGCCGTGTTCTTCGTGTTCTTCCTCTCCCCCGCCTTTCCCTCGGTCAATTCGTGAGATCGGGCAACCCACGTGGCCTTAGGCCGCATCACTTAGGGTCAATGATCTCAAATTCACAAATTTGCATTTTTCTCTCATATGCCTCTATGGCATTTTTAGTTTCTTTTTAGTTTCTTTGAAAATCACTTGAATTAGGTTTGGTAAGCACTAGGTAAGGGTTATGAAGGTTTTCCAAAACTCTACACAGGGTAGAGAATCTTAGGGTAAAGTTTCACAAAAATAGCCATAGGCACATATGCCTTTTTCTTATTTAATTTCCTTTTATTTTATTTTAACTAGGATAGTGAAAAGAGGGGTGAGGTTTAGGGTTTAAGGTTATTTCAAACTACTATAACAAGCAATCATGGAAATAGCACAAGAATTAGGCAAGATCACTATGTATCACACTTAATTTAATAAAAGTTTTTGTTGGTTCCAAAATTTGGAACTAGGGAAATTCATTTGTTTTGTTTTGAAAATTTGGGATGTTACAAACCCTTCCCCCTTAAACAAATCACGTCCCGAGATTTTAAGAAAAGTTAGGTTCCTAAGAGAGATTGAGCATTTTATTAACAGGAAGACATACTTGGCATGGTGCAGGGTGCTTCTGAGCTTCATTGCGATCATGTGGTAGAAACGGTCGTTGTTGTTGTTCTGGTTCCTTCTACCGGCGAAGCGGCGCTGTTCTTGGGCAGGTGCGGCGGTGTTGGCGGCAATCTTGGCAAGCTTCTTGGGACACTCATTGGAGTAGTGGCCCACAACTCCACATTCATAGCAGTTCACAGTTGACTTGTCCTTCGGGGTGACGGGGATGGCATTGCTTCCAGTCCTTGGGCCAGTGTTGATGTTGTTGTTGTTCTCATTGTTGTTGTTGCTATTGGGGTTGTTGTTGTTGTGGTGGTGGTTATTGTTGTTACCTCCGGGCTTCGGGGTTCCTCCGTTGTTGTTGTTGTTGTTGGGGCGATAACTCTGAGCAGGGGGCTTGTTGTGTCTTGGGGTGAATCCTCCAGAAGAGTTGCTGCGGTACTTCTGGGTATGGTGGGGTCCATTCTGGTTCATCATTCTGCGCTTGCGGTTCTCATTGGCCTGATGCAGCTTTCCTTCCATCTGTATGGCTGAGTCTACGAGGGCTTCCAAGTCAGCGAACGGAATATTCACTAACACAGTTTGCATCTCGTCATGCAGTCCGTTCAGGAATCTTTCCTTCCTCTTCTCATTGGTATCGGCCTCATCCGGGGCGTACCTTGACAGAGTGAGGAATCTGTCGCGGTATTCCACCACGGACATCCTTCCTTGCTTGAGTTCCCGGAACTCGTCTCTCATCTTCTTGATTAGTCCTTGGGGCACATGGTATTTGCTGAATTTCAGCTTGAAATCTTCCCAGGTCATCATCTGTCCCGCATTCATTGCACGGGCGCTTGTCCACCAGGCTCTGGCAGGTCCTGACAGGTAGTGGGTGGCAAACGATGCTTTTACTCGCGGCTTCAACTCCCGCAACTTCAAGGTTGTTCTCCATCGTCTGGAGCCAGTCATCAGCGTCAAGTGGCTCTTCGGTCTTGCTGAACATTGGAGGGTTGGTGTTCTGAAAATTCTTCAGCTTCGATCCAGGGTGATCGTGGTTTCCATGGCCTTGATTGTTCTGAGCTAGTTGCTGCAGCGCAGCTATGTTGGCTTGGCGTTCAGCTCTCTCGGCTTCGCGGTCTGCCATCATCATCTGGAGCATCTGCATCATTGCGTCTTGGTTGGTGCTGCGGGTTGGTGGGGCCATCTGAACATTGATATAGATGATAAGATAAGAGGGAAATTTCTAGGGTTTGTTTTGTTAAAATTTAAGAAGTTCATAAATTGAAAACTTGAGTAGTGTTGCGGGGGTAAAAACCAACAACACTTTTTTCATTCATACCAAACATCACATATTACAAAGCTAACACACCGTTGGTTTGAAGAACCATTCATTCGCTCTACGATACAAGGGGATCCTGATACAACTCACACCTACTTAAGTGCTTAGGTGATACTACGCTTCAGGGTGGACTCCTTCGTCTTCACGGGTAATGTGCTTGGCGAGAAGCGAGGGCGTTGTCCAAATCCCTGCGGGTTTTGTACATCCTGAAGTCCTGGTGTGCTACATAGGGGTTCATCTCCGTGTGCGGGGGCATGGTCAACGGTCTTCCCCTGGGGTCATGTCTTGGGTAGTATATGAAGCGAGTGTTCTTGATCTTGTTCTCATTTTGTCCGCACAGACGGAAAATTGCTTCTTGCATAGCTCTGACTAGTCCTTCCTTCCAAGTGTTTCCCGTTACAGAAAATCAGATGGTTTCTCATACCGGGGCTCCAAGCTTTCTTCGTAGATCAGTAGAAACTTCCCACCGAGGTGGTTCTCCGGAGTGGTTGTTGAGGGGTATTCCGAAGAACTCGGGATACGGGTGTCCTAGATATTTCACTAGTTGCTTCAAATCCTTTTCGAACCTTAGGTCGCCTCCGGGACCAAGCTGATAGAACTCCCATTGGTACTCCATCTGTGAGCAATTAGAATAAGTAAGTTAAAGAAATAGTAAAGTGTGCGAAATTTTAGGTAGGCTTGCAAAGAAAGTAGAGTATAGATTTTCTCATTTTTTGAAAAAGGATCTCAAGGCTAAGAGTAAGAACAAGTTTTCACAAATATTCACTTCATTGGTTTTTGGAAACTAAGTTTTTTTCAGACGTCCATTCTAACTAGGGTCTCCTAAGGTCAAACAATGGCTCTGATACCAACTTGTCAACACCCGGATTTTTAAGTCCAGATGCCTATTATGCCATTCCTCGCAATCCCAGGAATATTGTTTTTGCGAGACATAATAGATTGATATCACAACACATTATTCATTACAACACATAATCGTCTTACAAATAAAGGATCACATGATCCAGTCTCATTACAATAATAGAAGTTCTATTGATTCATTACATAACACATAACGGAAGCGAAATAGCGTAGTAGTCCATCTATTCCACAGGCAACTGTTGACGTCAGGAGTGATCCTAGTTGTCGTAGATGTCCTGATGTCCTTCTTCCGGGTTCTGGTACTCCTCTTCATAGTCTGGCCATTTGAATAGCCAGGGACACAGCCATGAGTACTTTAAAGTACTCGCAAACTAATACTAATGTAAATACTATCAACTATAGTAAGGGGGTTCTAAGATCTAGTTTCATTTGCAGAAAGCCAGTTTTATTTCATAAGCGCTTTAATAATCAAAAACTCTTCATTTGATTCACTAACTCAAGTGGGAACATTAGTGTCATTCCCACAACTCAGTGGTGATTCAAAGTCAAAGTCACCTTTCAACTCAAATCACAAGTCACCCTTCATATTTTTAGAAATATTCTGATGACGGAACAGTATGGCCTTTCCAACTGTCCCTGACCGCGGACGCGGCTATTCGAATAGGTTTACACTCTGCAGAGGTTGTACACTTGTGCCACAACAATTGCAATAGTTCGTCGGGGTAATCGGCTCGATTTATCGTACGCGAGTACGCGAACTCCCAATCCTAACCTTTCATTTACATACCCTAGTATAGGCACCTCTCCCCATGAGCTTGGCCTCCCGGTGAAGACATACGATCAGCACTGGGAACTGCACAGGGCTTGGGCCGGACATTCACCTCATTTCACGTCATTTCACATCATTCCTTTTGTTGTAGAGGCAGCCTCCGGGATAACCCCGATGACGCTTGTTTTAGAGGGAACCCATACTAAGACACATAAATTTCCAGCTAAGCCGTACCCAGATTCAGGTATTGTGGGGGTACTTGTAAAATTGGAATGGTATCGCATCCGAACCCAACCATCAGTTTTGGTAAAATTCACCAAGCCATTCACAAGTCATATTCACCTTCAAAATCTTTCAATAGAATGATTCATCATTCCAAGGTTTTCAAAGTCATGGGTTTTCACAAGTTCCCATCTAGATTAGTTACTTTTAATATTGAGCACTAGCAACTAGTTATGAGGGGTGCTAAGTAACTTGAATTGCTCTAGGCTAAGTTTGATACTCTTGCACTACTCCATAACTAAACTAAGTGAATCATGAATCAAAAAGTACTTTGATAAACAAAATTTAGTAAAGCTTGTAAAGTAAAAACTTGGGATAGGAGCCTTAAGCATAAAATAAAAGTAATGGTGCCTTGCTCTTGTAGAGCTCTGCACATGGGAACCTTGCAAGAGTGTTAGCTTGCAAACAAAAATAGCTTGCATTAGTCTAGCTTGCCTTGATTGGTGAGGTGATCAAAGTTCTCTTCTTCTTCCTCTTGGTAGAATACCTCTTCCTCTTGATAGTCTCCGGTACTAGCGTCTATAAATGAATACGAGGTACACAATCACCAAACAATACTTACATGCTAGGATAAAACACACCAAAGGGTTCACACAACTAATTCTAACATCACTTCAAGCATGGTATGGTGACTTACTTGGTTTGTTCTTATTTAAGAGAAAAATAATTTCCTCTCATTATAAGCATTTATTTGATTTGCTATTTAAGTCTTTGGAGAAAATAATTTCCTCTCATTAAATCCTATCAAAATTTAATCTCCACAAATAATAATAAGATATGAAATATAAGTTGACCAAGGTCAACCTTTCATATCTATTATGAGGGAGTAATAATTTAAATGAGGTGCTACACCTCATATAATTTAAAACTACCATCTAAATGGTTTACAATCTCTAAGTAACCAAGCATGAGGCTTATTAGACCAAGGTCAGTACCTCTATTTGAATTACTTAGGATCACAATTTAAATGAGAGAGAAGCTCCCATACTATTTAAATAAGTTTATGTGTATGTGTTAAATGGACTAGAAATGGCTCCATAGCCATTATTTGAATCTAGTCCATGATCATGCAAAACAAATATGCTATATTTTTGCATAAACAATTAGATTATGTCAAATGTGATTTATTAGAGTTGGAATCAACTCAAAATCAATTATTGATAATTTTTAATAACTATTTGAAGTTGGAAAAGGCCCTGCCTTGTTATTTTTATCATTTAAATTTAACTACAAATTTGGACATAAGGCTAGTGGCATTGTTTAGATAATTTCATGAGCTTTCCGAATATAAAAAATTTGCTAAATTTTGTGTAGTAGATTTTAAACTATTCATATTTGAAGTTGGCATCTGTATTGAATTTGAGCTAAAAGAGTTAAATCAAATTTTAAATTACTGGGCCACGCGGAAAAAGCCTACGGGCCCAAACGAAATAAACAGAGCAGCACGGCCCAGCAACACAGCCCGTGTGCGCGGGCCGCCTGACGAGGTGGGGGCCACCCGTCAGTGGCTAATAACTGAGCGAAGCGGTACGCGCTAGGTGATCCGTTGGATCAGAATTAGATCGAACGGCCGTGGAGCAGCGTCGTCTCCGACGAGATCCCGGCGTGCTGGCGGCGTACCTAGGGGGTCGGAGAGCGCTACAGGCCGCCGGCGATCAGTGGCGAGGTGCGAGGCGTCGTTGGCGAGGGTGAAGAAGTCCCTGGTACAGTGGCGGAGCTTGGGGAGGCGTGGATCGGTGGCGAGGATCTGCGGGCTCCGGCGGCTCCGAGCTTCAAATTGGGGCGTCTCTGGCGAGATGGTGTTCAATTGGGTGGTCGAGGAGAGGCAGTGATGAGAGGGGAAGAGATTGGTGTGAAGGAGGTGTGCTTTGGGTGCCTCTATTTATAGATGGAGAGGTGACCGGCGGGTGCTGTGAGAGGGCGTCCATGGCGCGGCCGCTCCGGCGTGCGAAAGGGCGTGGCGAGGACAGCATCTTGTAGGCGACATCCTGGCAATGCTCAAGGCGTAGCTGTTGCGTCCAGGGCGTGATAGGATCGCTCGGGCGCGTGTGCTTTGTACCACGGTACTCGCGGCGGTGCTCAGATGAGGACGACGGCGACAAGGCGGCGGCAGTCGATCGAGTGCGTCTACGAGGTAGAGGTGAGGGTGGCGGTTCTCGTCACAGGCCTAGGGATGTAGGGGGAGGACGACGTCGATAGGGTGCGAGATGCTCTGGCGCGCTCCAGAGGGCGGTCACCGCGTGCCTGGCACGTCCTGGCCTGGTGCTGGGCGTGCTGGTGCTGGCTAATGCCGTGGCTCGGCGAGCTCGGGCCGTGCACTGGCATGCTCCTGGTGATGAGTAGGTGCTTATAGACATGGTGGAGAGAGGAGGGGAAAGCCAGGCCGATCAAGTGCATGCATGGCCGGCATGTGCACGGCATTGCTTAGTTTAGGTTTTCTCCATCCTTTAATCGACGGTGCAAGGACATGGCTTGATGCAGGGGTTGCAGTAGATGCTCATCATCACCAGATAAAGATGGTTTAAGCCAAAATCCAGTGTGTAATAGCAAGTATTGCAAAGCCCAGATGCTTGCTCGCAAGGTGTTCGAAAAAATGGCCGCAAGAACTTTTTTATTGAATTTTGGAATTCTTTTTGGTGAGGCTCAAACATGTAATTAATGTGAGGGAATGATGTTGGTGGTGTCCATTTTGGTGAAGGTTTGCAACATTTCCAAAATGGGGTCATCTACACTTTGTTTCACAATCCTATTTTGTCAAATTGTTTCTGGTCAACCTGGTAAAAGTTAGGTATGATGGTCAACATGAAAGTTGCTGACATTGACATGGTCTTGGATGACCTGGTAATGGTTGACCAAGTTTGGTTGAAGAAAAGTCAAAGCCAGAGGGGTAAAGTGAGGAACATTTTATAAAATGGCCAAATGACCATTATCACATGTATGTTGATTTTGAGATTTGCTTTGATTTGATTTTGGTTTCTTTGATGCAATTGTGTTTTTTATCATATCTAAGCATTCTACAAGCAATAGATCAAGTAAAGGTGGCCTTTGGTGAAGATTTGCAAAATTGGCCTTGTGTGTATGTGAGTGAAATTGGGATTTTCTCACTATTTGATTTCTCTCCATTTGATTTGACTTTTGTTGACTCTAATATGATTCTTATTAGTTTAGAAACATTTTCAAACCATTGAATCCATTTCAAAAGGTCTTGTTCAAAGATTTGCAAAAATGGCCATAACACATAAGAGGTGATGTGTCAAATTTCATTAAACTTGTAAATTGTTCATCTTGCTTTACTTGGGCATGGGTTAGGGTCCATTTAGTATTAGGTTAGGTTTAGAGAAGGTTTCACATCATTTGGTCAAGGTTTAAAGTCATAGGGAAAAATTTGGTGAAATGGCTATGTGTCACATATGCCTCTATGCATATGTTGCATTTGAATTTTAATTTGACTTGGCTTGACCCAAATGGTGTTGTTGAGTGTTGAAAAGGTAAATAGGAGTTATCCCACCATTCACAACAAGTCTTAGGGTCAAGGATCTCAAATTCACAAATTTGCATTTTTCTCTCATATGCCTCTATGGCATTTTTAGTTTCTTTTTAGTTTCTTTGAAAATCACTTGAATTAGGTTTGGTAAGCACTAGGTAAGGGTTATGAAGGTTTTCCAAAACTCTACACAAGGTAGAGAATCTTAGGGTAAAGTTTCACAAAAATAGCCATAGGCACATATGCCTTTTTCTTATTTAATTTCCTTTTATTTTATTTTAACTAGGATAGTGAAAAGAGGGGTGAGGTTTAGGGTTTAAGGTTATTTCAAACTACGATAACAAGCAATCATGGCAATAGCACAAGAATTAGGCAAGATCACTATGTATCACACTTAATTTAACAAAAGTTTTTGTTGGTTCCAAAATTTGGAACTAGGGAAATTCATTTGTTTTGTTTTGAAAATTTGGTATGTTACATCCTCTACCACCTCAAGCCGCAAGAGATGAAGGCATCTGTCCTCGCCGAAGGAATTTGGAAGATGAAGAGAACATGTTCGGCAAGCTGAAGTTCAACATGCCAAAGTTCAAAGGTGAAGGCGATGCCGAGGCCTACCTCTCATGGGCACTCAAGGTTGACAAGATCTTCCGCATCCACAACTACTCCGGTGCCAAGAAAGTGGCCATGGCATCTCTTGAGTTTGAAGATTACGCCAACACTTGGTGGGATCAAGTACTCACTCTAAGGGAAGAAAAGGGTGAACCACCAATTGACACTTGGGAAGAGATGAAGGAAGAGATGCAAGCTCGCTTTGTCCCAACACACTACATGACCGACCTCTTCAACAAACTCCAAAAATTGAAGCAAGGCACCAAGACCGTTGAGGAGTTCTACAAGGAGATGGAGTTAACTATGATGCGAGCCAACATCCAAGCGTCTGAGAACCAAACCATCGCTAGATTCTTCAGTGGACTCAACTACCCCATCAAGAGAATTGTGGAGTTCCAACAATATTCCAACATGGTTGAGTTGGTTCACCAAGCCTCCAAAGCCGAGCGCCAAGTGAATGAGGACATCAAGTACTCCAAGTCCAAGTCATACTTCACCTCCAAGCTCGCTACATCAACTCCTACAACAAGTGTCAAGCCCACCGTGTCCTCTACACCATCCAAGCAACCGACTATCCAAAGTCGCATGAAGCAAACGGTGTCCTCCACCGCCTCCTCAAAGGCCTCTACGGGACCCTCTAATGTCACTTGCTTCAAGTGTGGCGCACAAGGCCACACATCCTTTGAGTGCAAGAATACCAAGGTCATGATCACCATGGAGAACGGCGACATAGAGACGCTAAGTGAAGGTGAATACGAAGTGCTTGTCCAAGCCGCCATCGCCAATGAAGAAGATTACGATGAAGAAAATGGAGAAGACCCTCTCTTATGTGTGCATGACCCAAGCCCCTCGCTTGTGGTAACAAGGCTGCTAACAACTCAACCTCAAGCTATGGAAGACCAACGGTGCAACATCTTCCAAACCCGTGCCGGTATTGGTGGCAAGTCAATCAAGGTCATCATCGACGGGGGAAGTTGTCACAACCTCGCAAGCACCGAATTGTGTGAGAAGCTCAACCTAATGCTTCGCAAGCATCCTCATCCTTACCATGTCCAATGGCTAAGTGACAAGGGCAATGTCAAGATACAACATACCGTCACCGTCAACTTCAAGATCGGCCCCTATGAAGATACTATTGAGTGTGACGTGGTGCCCATGACGGTGTGCCACATGTTGCTTGGCCGCCCATGGCAATTTGAAAAGAAGGCTATACATGACGGACACTCCAATGCATACACCTTCACGGTCAAGGATAAGAAGTTTGAGCTTCGCCCAATGACTCCTAGCCAAATCATCGCGGATAATGCGAAAGCTTTAGCGAGGGCACAACAACACAACCACCATAGTGAGTTGAGAGGAGAGGGAGCGACCCACCAAAAGGAGAGTGAGCGCCACAAGCCCTATATGAGTGAGAGAAAGAGCGTCCTCCTAGCCACCAAAAGCGAGCGGAGAGAAGTGCAAGAAAACCCATCCACCACATTGCAATATGTGCTCATTTGCAAGGGACCGTCTTCGGAGACTAACGACTTAACCAACATTCCTTCGTCTTTGTTGTCTCTTTTGAAGGAGTTTCAAGACGTCTTCCCCGACGAGCTACCTCATGGACTTCCACCGCTTCGGGGCATCGAGCACCGCATCGACCTCATACCCGGCGCTCCCCTTCCAAGACGAGCCGCCTACCGCACCAACCCCAAAGACACAAAGGAGATTCAACGCTAAATTCAAGATCTCCTCGCTAAAGGGTACGTTCTAGAAAGCCTTAGCCCTTGTGCCGTTCCGGTGATTCTTGTTCCTAAACCGGATGAGACGCAACGAATGTGTATGGATTGCTGCCTGATGTAGCCCCGCTCACCGACGACACTACATCAAGACCAACTAGTCCCCCAAGTGGACCGATGACTCGGGCTCGAGTTAAAGCGCTACACGATAAGGTGAACTCGCTCCTCACCACCCTTGATCTTGGTACCCCTTTGGATGGAATGCTACCTCATGCTGATGTGCTATGTGTCATTGGGTACAAGGCGCATCAAGACACCGGAGAGGAGGACAAGCCATGGTCAAGGGAAGGAGAGGAGCCTCAAGTCATGAAGATGGACATGGAGCTGGACCCGACGTCACTCGAAGCGCTCGAACGAAGAGAAGACGCTGGCCGGTCCAGGACCCGGTCGACCGGACCCACAACCGGGCCGCCCGGTCCCAGACCCGGTCAACCGGCCGCCAACCGGATTTCCCTCAAGCTCGTACCGGAAACCAACCGGACGGAAATCTGCGAAGTTTCCGGTTGGCGACCGGTCGACCGGACCCAGGACCGGACCACCCGGTCACAGGCCCGGTCTGACCGGCCCCACGACCGGATCTGACGAGAAGACCCCACCAAACTGCTTAAGTTATGTACCTTTTCGCCTTGCTGGCCATGTATGCCTATATAAGGACCTGGAACCCCTCCCTTACCCCTTAGACATAATTTTGAGCTTAAACCAACTTTGAGCTTAGTCTCCCTAGGGTTAGCATCCATTTTGGACAAGCATCCCTCTGTAATCAAGGCCATCCTTGTTGTTGATTTGGATATTGTTGAGTGAGATTCTAGTGCAAGTCACTCTCTCTCCCTCACCAATCCCCTTTCTCCAACACCACTCTCTCACCGGGAATTCTGCCGCGTGCCTCTTCCGGGTGATTCTATTGGCGTGGTCCATCGAGCCACGGGGGTAAGTATCGGGTGTATCGGGTTGGTGTGCGTGTGTGAGTACCGGTGTTCCTCGTGTTCTTCGCGTTCCTCTCGCTCTCCCACCTTTTTCCCCTCGATCATTGGGTCAAATCGTGAGATCGGGCCAACCCCTAGATCTCAGATCTCATCATATGGTATCAGCAGCTCTTGGTTACCGCGATTTTGACCCTCCACCCACCTGATTTCGTTTCTAGAAAATTTTCCAAAAAATCCCCAAAAATAGCCCCAAATTGCCTTTGGACGGATCTGTGATTTGGTTGCGTTTTGAGTGGTTTTGGTCCGTGGATTTGGTGTTGATGTGCTTGATGTACTTTTTCCCCAACTTTTAGCCTCCAATTCCATCGTTTCCCGTCGATTTGCTCTTTTGGTTTTGGTTTGGGGAAGAACAGGAGAGAGAAACGCAAAACCCGGTTGAAAACCCGGTCAACTGGCCCCCAGACCGGACCGCCCAGCGCAGAACCCGGCCGACCGGTCGCCAACCGGACCAGCCGGTCCACAACCCGGTCCAACCAGATCCCAGACCGGGCGCAGCTCCGCGCCCCTCCGACCTCGTCTTCGGCTACCACCACCACCACCACCATCATCGCAGGTATAACTTGCAGTTTCCCTTGTAACCCTCTTCCTTTTGCGATCTATCCTATCGAGCATTGCGTATCTAGTGTTGCGAGACATTGCACGTGACCCCGATTGTGAGGTGTGTGTGTAGTGTGGAGTAAAGCTTCTAAGCAAACACTCGTGAGGCAAGATAGCAAAAGCGAGCTAACGCTAACATAGTGCGAGAAAAAGCCGCAAAAACACAAAAAGAGTGCAAGTCGCACCATACATACAAAAGAGTACAAGTGCCACCATAGAAACAAAACAGTGCAAAGTGCCACCATATACCAAAGAGTTACAAGCTTTTAAGCAAAAAAGAGAAGAGAGGTCACGTGTGAATCTAGTTGTCTCTCCGTTGCAACCAAAGCTTTGCCTCTCCTTGTGTTAGTGTGACATTGAGCACCCTTACATACACTTTTCCGCTCACTTTTGGTTGCACTAACCCCGCTTATCCCGTGTGTGTGTTCCACAAATTGTCCCACTCTCTCTCCCACTCCTAGATTCATCTCCCTCACCGATCTCTCACTCCGGGATTCTACCGCGCGTCTCTCCCGGGTTGATTCTATTGGCGTGGTCCATCGAGCCACGGGGGTAAGTATCGATTGTATCGGGTTGGTGTGCGTGCGTGAGTTCTTCGTGTTCTTCGTGTTCATCGTGTTCTTCGCGCTCTCCCTCTCTCCCTCCTTGGATTTCGGGTCAACCGCAAGACCTCATCATATGGTATCAGCAGCCCTTGGTTTCTGCGGATTTGACCCCCCACCCATCCAATTTCGTCTCTAAAAAATTTTCCCCAAAAATCCCCAAAAATAGCCCTAATTTGCCTTTGGACCGATCTGTGATTTGGTTGCGTTTTGAGTGGTTTTGGTCCATGGATTTGGTGTTGGAGTGCTTGATCTACTATCTCCCAAACTTTTAGCCCCCAATTCCATCGTTTCCCCTCCGATTTGGTCGTTTTGGCTTGGTTTTCGTGAAGAACAGGAGAGAGAAACTGCGTCCCGGTTGAGAATCCGGTCAACCGGGCTGCAGACCGGCCGGGCCAGCCCAGAACCCGGTCGACCGGCCGTGTGACCGGCCAGGCCGGTCCCAGGTCCGGTCCAACCGGCCCTGGACCGGGCGCCACCCAACACCTCCACCGCAGACCACCGCCACTCCTCTCCTCCGCCGGCAAGCACCGCCATCATCCCCAACCACCGGCAAACACCACCGCGGCCCCAACAAACACCGCCGCATCCGCAAGAGCATCGACACCACCACCACCGGCATACCACCGCCACCACCGCCAAGCTACTTTGACCCATCTTCCGCTAACTTGTGTTTGCTTGTTCCGGTTTGAGTGCCTTGTGTGTGAAACTAACCCGCAGCTCCGACGCAAGCGACGACATCCTCGGCACCCCGGACTTGCAACCGTACTCTTGACACCACCACCATCATCGCAAGTTGTGTGTTCATCACCGCCTAACATCTTAGGTATAACTTGCATTCCCCTTGTAACCCCTCTTCTTTTGCGATCTATCCTATCGAGCATTGCTTATTGAGTGTTGCGAGACATTGCACGTGGCCCCGATTGTGAGGTGTGTGTGTAGTGTGGAGTCAAGCTTTTAAGCAAAACTCGTGTGGCAAGATAGCAAGAGCGAGCTAACGCTAACATAGAGCGTGAAAAAGAAAGAAAAGCAAAAAAAGAGTGCAAGTGCAATCATACATACAAAAGAGTGCAAGTGCCACCGTAGATACAAAAGAGTGCAAGTGCCACCATATACAAAAGAGAAAAAAAAAAGCTTTTAAGCAAAGAGAGAGAAGAGAAGAGATGTCACGTGTGAATCTAGTTGTCTCTCCTTTTGCAACCAAAGCTTTGGCTCTCCTTGTGTTAGTGTGACACCGAGCACTTATACATACAATTTTCCGCTCACTTTTGGTTGCACTAACCCCGCTTATCTCGTGTGTGTGTTCCACATCTTTTCCGTGTTTATAGTGATCATCGCTTTGACATTTGAATTTTTGGATTTCCACCACTCTTGACAATACACTTGATCTTGGATTTCGTCTTTTGGCTTTCCACAACACTCGCCTAACACCATATTTGCTAGCTTTTGCGTGTGGTTTTGCGTGTGTCCCCGATACACTTGATCTTACTTTTGACTTGGTGGATGGCCTCAATACTATCTTACCTTGGTAAGAGTGCGAGGTAGTCTCCTTCCACTAACATACACCATATAGATACCATCGTGCTAACATGGATAGCGAAGATGAAGATACGGAGGAGTACATGGAGCACTTCGAGGAAAATACCTCCTCAAGCACCGCGGATGTGGAGGAACATGTGGAGCTCTACTCCGACTATGGCTCCCCAAGCATCACCGACATCTCCGACATCGAGGAGCTCGACAACGACCATGGCTCCCCAAGCATCACCGACATCTCCGACATCGAGGAGCTCGACAACGACCATGGCTCCCCAAGCATCCTCGACATGGACGACATGGTGGAGCACCACTTTGAGGACGACTTCGACGAGCTCTACATCGACAATGGCTCATCAAGCAGGGACGACATGGTGGAGCAACGCCACGCCTACGACATCGACACCATGGCGGAGCCTCACCTAGTCACCTACTTGGCCAATGGAGCTACATATGAAGATAGAGGACCTCAACGATGGCACCATCATATGGATCATCAAGAGCGTCCCCAACATGATCGCCATCGACACACTTCTTCGAGCTCCACGAGGCGCCACCATGAGAGTGCTTATGCACATGATCATCTACGGCGAGTTCATCATATGGAGCATCAAGAGCGTCCTCATCATGATCGTCATCGACACTCGTCTACGAGCTCCACAAGGCGCCACCATGAGAGTGCTTATGCACAAGATCGTCGACTTCAAGTACACCATATGGAGCATCAAGAGCGTCCCCATCATGAGCGTCATCGACACTCTTCTCCAAGCTCCACAAGGCGCCGCAAGCAACATGCCAAGTCGCATGAGCCATCATCTCGGCATGGCAAGGACCGTCATCGACTCACACCATCTCATGATAGTCGTCGACCACTACCACCTCATGGTCTACATCGACATACGTCACCACATGAGCCTCGCCGCCACAAGCCACTTCATGAGCGCCATCGACCAACACCTTCCACGGATCTTCGGCGACACTCATCAAGACATGGTGATGAAGCACGAAGACGCGAGCCTCGACATGAAAGCGACAAACACCATGATAGGGTGCCTACCACTCCAAGGATGGCAAGTGCACATCGCGCATACCTTCCTCATGAGGCGACTTCCACCTCTTGTGCCACCACCACAATGGCCCCTACCTCGTCACATGCCTATGGACTCCGATGCTACAAGTGCAAGCAACAAGGCCACTCTCCACGGGAATGTCCCAATCTCCTATGTGAGGTGTGCAAGGCCAAGGGTCATGTGGCATGGCAATGCACAACGCCAAGCGCCAAGAAGCTCTACTTCGACAAGCTACAAGCACAAGCCACCAAGAAGCCTTTAGCGCCCACACTTCAAGATGAAGATCGCCAAGGTGAACTCAAGGGCGAAGTTGAGCCGAGCCTAGCTCTCATCAACACCACGGTGCCACCGCTTGAGGATGACTTGGGAGGCGATGGAGTTGAGCATGGTGAGCATGGGATTCTCCCTTCACCTACGGAGGCGCATGGAGTTGAGATGGTTGAGCATGGGAATTTCCCTTCAACCAAGTGATGAGGACATCTCTATGATAGATACAACCAATACTCCTACAACCACATCTCAGGTACATTCGTTACTAGGAATCCTTCCTGATATATATGAGAATATGATGCTGCCTAAATCAAATGTATTTATATTATTTAGGAATGGATCTAGCATGGACGCCAAGCATTGGATTAGGAACGTGCATGGAGATGGCGAGAAGACCTGCAAGGATTCTGGATGGCGTTGCAAGCGAGGATTTCAGAACATTGAAGCCACCATAGTGAAGCAATGATGCTTGGATGAATTATACAAGTTACTCCATCATAAAATTCGTCCAAAGAGTTATTATTGGTGCTGCGTCACCTTATTTAATGGGCCAGGCCCATGTATTTTCGGATTAGGTATTTTAGGGGATTTTGATTAGATTAAAAGTTAGCCAATTGCTGCAACTACGTGTACTTCTTTTGAGGCCAACGCCCAGAACAAGACCGACTATTCGGAATCCCACCATTATCAATCAAGCTTTCATCTATATTCGCAATATTCTGATTGCATCTTTAGTTCTTACTTGTTCTCGATTTCAGGTAGGAATTAAGACCCTTGCTGGTCGGGCTGATCGTGCTCCCGCAAGATCAGTAACTCCCGGAGATTGTCCTAGCGATTGCATTGGCGCACGAGCTTTGCACGTGTAGTCGGATCGTCAAGCACGAACTCCACCAACAAATCGATTTATCCCCATCTCATCGAAAGATCGGACACCTTTGCACTATCACCAAGGAGGCGCATGGAGATGAGAAAGTCGAGCATACTCCCCTATGCTTCATGGATGAGTTGGTACCAATCCCATGTGAGGATGAGAGCCACTTAGCCCACTTGAGTGAGAGTGATAGTGACTTGAGTGACTTCCACCCCATATGTGAGTTTGAGTGCTTCCATTTGGAGGACATGAGTGATACACAAAGTGAGTTGCGAGAGGTAGATGATAGGTCCATGGAGGACATCGCTTTTGCTAACACATTAACCTCTCCCTCGTTTGTGTCTTCTTATGTTGCACTAGGTTCCACGGAGGATGAGTTCCCGCTCATGGAGACGATGTACATGGTGCATGAAGATGATGATATCTCACCATGCTTGCTCCAAGATGGACATGTCGACCACATGGATCCTCCTACTTCCACAACACCTACCTCACATGAGTCGGCCTACAAAGGTAACAACATAGGTGTTGATGATGCCATGATCCCACTAGTGGACATGATGACTTATGAGTGCATGCATGATCTCGTTGATCCATTTGCTACTTCACATGCTATTTTCACTTTCCCATGTGATACTTTGCTTGATAACATTGTTGATCATGTGAAATTGATTGCTTGTGATACCATGACCATGCCATGCTATGAGAGTTTCACATTTTCCCCGCTTGCTTGCAATGATAATGATTATGATCATGCTAGTGTTGTGACACCCTTGATGAACACTTGCTCTTTACATAGGGTTGTCGACAACAATGATAACATGTTGAACTTGCTTTGCCCAAAATGTTTGCACTACTCGATGATCCTTGCATCCAAGATTGTGAACAATTGCTCTTTCTTATGCTTGGTATGCAAAAATGCTTATTTCATTGTCCATGAGATGGCCCCCATAGCCTTCTCTATTCTTGATGATCATGAGTTACCACATGCCATGAATGCACCTTCTTGCCATATGCACCATCGCCATGCATTTCATACTATCTTGATTGACACTAATGGTGATGTGCACAAGTCATGGAACATCATGATGGATGATGTGTTCCTCTACCATGCACACACGCTCTTTGTTCTCTCTATTGTGTGTATAGGTACCCGCACGACAACTTCCACCGCTACGGAGCATGAGCTCACGAAACGCGCAATTGAGAGCTACCCCATCAAGGATCCAACCCATGGGAATCACACCAAAGAGTATGTTCCCACAAGCCTTCGCCCTCATGTGTTTCCGGTTTGCCTTGTCGAGTTTCCGGGTTGGTCCAATTCCTCGTCATCTCTTTTGCCTCTTATGCAACATATCTTGACACATCTTGTTGGCACAATGGTTGTTGTATGTATTGATGTTATCATCATACACTTCGAGATTCTCAAGGACCATGTCATACATGTGAGAGACACCTTATGCATCTTGTGCCACATGTCACACAAAAAGTTGCTCTTCTTTGGATTTCTCATTTTATCTTTGGCAATTGCAATGGATTCGTTCACACTTGAGGACACTCATAATCGGCTCAAGCCAACCACACTCTCCCAAGTTCGAAGTCTCCACCGCTTTGCCATTGCACATAACAATTTTGCCGCCGATACTTGCCTTTTGTTTGTTCCACTTGTTTGGGACAATGCTACACCACACATTTTTGACACCTTACAACTCTTACATGCACAAATTTTTGCCTTACCACATTTTGGATACATCGACAATCTTTTGGTTCCCATTTTTGCCAAATGCCTTTTGGAGAAACGACTTGATGCTCCGTCTTTTATTGAGAGCCTTTTGTTCGCCGATCACAAATTTGGCATGCACAAGCTTTCCTTTCGCAAGTTGTTTTTCCCCAAGCTCTTCTACGACCGCGACTTTATCCCTCTACAACAACATGGGACAAGCGTCATGGACTACACCGTCGGTGAGGAAGAACAAGAGTCGAGGACGACTCTTCCCCAAGGGGGGGGAGATGATGTAGCCCCGCCTATCGTCGATACTACACCATGGCCTAGGAGTCCCCCAAGTGGACCAACAAGCGCAACCCCGCCTATCATCGACGCTACACCATGGCCAAGGAGTCCCCCAAGTGGACCAACAACACAAACCCCCGCCATATATGTCAAGGTGAACCCTTTCCTCTCTATGGTCGACCTCAACACCAACGTGAATGGTATGCTACCTCATGCCTATCATCATTGTGTCTATAGGTGCCAACATCGACAAGGACCAAGAGAGAAGGAACTCCCATGGTGCAAGGAAGAGGAGAAGAAGAAGGAAAGAAGAGAAGAAGGAAGAGGAAGAAGAGGCGGGAGGAAGAGGCCCAGCCTGGCCGGTCTAGGACCCGGTCAGACCGGACCCACAACCGGGCCATCCGGTCCATGGCCCGGTCAACCGGGCGCCCAACCGGGCGCAGCTCCCTCGTACCGGGCGAAGACCGGAAACCTCCCGACCGGTCGACCGGACCCATGACCGGACAGCCCGGTCACAGGCCCGGTCAGACCGGACCCATGACCGGACAGCCCGGTCACAGGCCCGGTCAGACCGGATCCCAAACCGGACCTGACGAGAGTGCCCCACCAAACTGCCTTAACTTATCCTTTTGCGTACCTGTTCGCCCTTGCTGGCCATGTATGCCTATATAAGCACCTAGGTCACCCCCTTACCTCTTTAGACATGATTTAGGCTTAGATATGGATTTGAGCTTTGTCTCCCTAGGGTTTCATCCCCTTTGTATCAAGGCTACCCTTGTTGGATGATTGGATTTGTGAGTGTGAGATTCTAGTGCTACCCACTCTCTCTCCCACTCCTAGATTCATCTCCCTCACCGATCTCTCACTCCGGGATTCTACCGCGCGTCTCTCCCGGGTTGATTCTATTGGCGTGGTCCATCGAGCCACGGGGGTAAGTATCGATTGTATCGGGTTGGTGTGCGTGCGTGAGTTCTTCGTGTTCTTCGTGTTCATCGTGTTCTTCGCGCTCTCCCTCTCTCCCTCCTTGGATTTCGGGTCAACCGCAAGATCGGGCCACACACGGGGTCTTAGACCTCATCACTTGATCTTGGATTTTGTCTTTTGGCTTTCCACCATTCTCTCCTAACACCATATTTGCTAGCTTTTGCGTGTGGTTTTGCGTGTGTCCCCGATACACTTGATCTTGCTTTTGACTTGGTGGATGGCCTCAATACTATCTTACCTTGGTAAGAGTGCGAGGTAGTCTCCTTCCACTAACATACACAACATAGTTCTTGTCTTTCCATCATGGGATAGGAGCGGAGATGACGCAAGGGATGGAGAAGTCCTCCGCAACAGCGACAGGTTGGCTACTCAACACAACCTATGGACGCAACACCCAGAGTTCAAGGAGCAACTCACACTCTTCGAGACACGCATCGATGAGCAATACGATGAAGTGGCACACAACTTCTCCGTTGTGAACCAAGACATGGCTCTCCTTCGTGAAGCTACGGACAACTTGAATGGCCAAATGGCGGCCAATGATGCGAACATGGAGCGGCGCATGGATAGCCTCGAGCGCGCCATCACCAACTTGGGTCGTCATCACCGACACCGCTCTACTTCATCATCATCAAGCTCGTCACAAGATTACTACTCTCATGGTCGCCGTTCGTCCTCAAGCTCCTCCTCAAGGCATGAAGACCATCATCGACCTCATCGCCCACATGCTCGTCATGAAGACTCTCGCTCCAACTCTAGGCTGTCACACCCCAACTTTTGCAACCTTGTTTAGTTGTCCATAGTGCAAAAATCAGGGGGAACAAAAACTTTTTCTATAGGCTAATTAGATGAATTGCCTTGATCCGTCTCGTTAAGTGAATTTCCTTGACCTCGTCGGTAGATATTGTCTTGTTGTGCTTGTTGCAATTGTCTTGAGTTACCTCATAGAACAACACTTCAAGTGTTAAAACAACTTAACAACTCACTTAATAAAACACATGTGTGGCACTCGGAAAGTTCTTTTCCTTTACCAATGCATAAACCCTATGATTGGTGTTTTCCCATAAAGTACCTCAACACACAATCTCTAGTCTCCGTAAAAATAGTGAAGCTATGGTCACACTTGTATTACCTTAACCTCATCTCTTTCAAATAATTGAACCTTTTGACCTAAACCCCAAAACCACTTTTTGTTTTGCCCCGTGACCCAAAATCTTAATTCAAAGGATTTTTGTCAAAAGCCCTTCTTTTAAATTTGACTATGATCACCTTTGATCATGGTATCACAAAAGAGTTTCTAAAAAGACATTTTTTTGGCACTAAGTATTTACCAAATGGCTTACCCATTACTTATGTGACTTTAAAAAAAATCTTGTGAAAGCCTTTGTATGTTGTTTTGGTTTCTTAAAATTATAAAATGGAATGATCCATATTTTCTATTTCCTCTATGGATTATTCTACTCTTCTAAAACCCTCTTTTCTTTGTTTCAAATATTTCAAGTAAGCCTATTTGTTTAATCAAAGTCATGGACACCAAATTAAAGGGTATTTGTTCTGTGATCAAATACCCATGGCATTGTCTTTGCCACTAACACATCTCAATGATCCCTCCCTTAGCCTCACCACTCCATCAATACTTGATCTGGGTAGTTGATAAATTGCTCAACAAATGAATCCATCATTTCACGCATTTAACCAAAATCAATATGTGATGGGCCATGACCACATCTAGCCCTAATGTCATTTGTAATCTAGCGATCTCCCAATAATATCACTCTTTTTCTTTATCTCTCTACCTTCTTGCTTTTTAAAGGATCACCTTGACATCACCACCATTCCCATCCCACCTTATTTTATTTCTCTTTTTCAAATATGGAAATCTTGCTTATTCAACACCACCATGCACCTTCTCTTCCCCCTACTCTTTGTTTTACCATCATCATCATCATCTTTCTTTTTTTCCTCCATTCTTTTGCCTTTGCCCCATCTCTTCTAAATCATGCCACATGGGCATGCATACCATTGCATGCCACCATGCCCTCTTCTCTCCACCCCTAAACCACCTCTCTTTTCTCTCCCTCTCTCTCTCAAATTTGCATCAAACTTGGCCGAACCAAGATCTGCTTTGGCACCATCCATTACACTCTCCATGAGCTGACCTTAAACTGATAGGGCAAAGGTGTCCGATCTTTCGATGAGATGGGGATAATTCGATTTGTTGGTGGAGTTCGTGCTTGACGATCCGACTACACGTGCAAAGCTCGTGCGCCAATGCAATCGCTAGGACAATCTCCGGGAGTTACTGATCTTGCGAGAGCACGATCAGCCTGACCAGCAAGGGTCTTAATTCCTACCTGAAATCGAGAACAAGTAAGAACTAATGATGCAATCAGAATATTGCGAATAGAGATGAAAGCTTGATTGATAATGGTGGGATTCCGAATAGTCGGTCTTGTTCTGGGCGTTGGCCTCAAAAGAAGAACACGTAGTTGCAGCAATTGGCTAACTTTTAATCTAATCAAAATCCAAGTTCTAATGACGGCTACAGAGGGATATATATGGGGAAGTCAAGGGATTTTCGTCCAACCAGCTAGGGTTGGCCAAAAACACCCCTAAATGGGCCTTCCTCCACTTATATGGCCTCTTAAAATCCCCTAAAATACCTAATCCGAAAATACATGGGTCTGGCCCATTAAATAAGGTGACGCAGCACCAAAAATAACTCTTTGGACGAATTTTATGATGGAGTAACTTGTATAATTCATCCAAGCATCGCTGCTTCACTATGGTGGCTTCAATGTTCTGAAATCCTCGCTTGAAATGCCATCCTGAATCCTTGCAGGTCTGCTGCCATCTCCATGCACGTTCCTAATCCAATGCTTGGCGTCCATGCTAGATCCATTCCTAAATAATATAAATACATTTGGTTTAGGCAGCATCATATTCTCATATATATCAGGAAGGATTCCTAGTAACGAATGTACCTGAGATGTGGTTGTAGGAGTATTGGTTGTATCTATCATAGAGATGTCCTCATCATCCTCCCCTACTTGAATTGAAGTCGTCCTCGACGTAGTCTCATCTTTTTTCCCAAGATATGCCTTCAAATCGGAGGTAATCATGTCCTCATCATCCTCCCTTTCTTGAAAGAAAAGCCGTCCTCGGCGATATTTATTCCGTAAACATGCTAACAAAAGAGACAAGGTATATGCATGGTATATGTATATGTCATCCGTTTTAACAGCTCTGTCATGTTTCCCATTTAATTTTGTACATATACCAGTATTGTAGTAGCTTAGAAGATCATTAGTCCCCATTACACATGTATCCCAACTCAGTTTGCAGATATAAGTGAAGCACATATTGACTCCTTTCAAATTATAATGCTCATCATTAAACCATCCCAATAGTGGTAAACCAAAATTCAGTATTTCCAATTTACATGCTACAACTAGCTTAAATAAGCGATCATGCAACAAGCTATTTGGCATAAAGTCTACACCGTTATTGGAGGTCATATCAAAATGATTGAACATAGGTGGAATTTTACTTCCCATCAAACCAATAGTATATGGAACATCATCACATGTAATGCAAATTTTATTCACTCGAAATTCATTGTCTACGCCATAATCTCCAATTAAATTAAAAGTATAACCATGGGCATAAACACTCTTCAAATATTTCAGTTCAGCAATCTTATTTCTAGCATGTGATAAAAACATAGGAGGATCCATCACAACAGAAAACAAAGAATTAGCATGAGAAATCTCAGCAAACACTTCATTGTTCATAACCAGTTTTATATGATCCATACTAGAGTCATCTTTCAAGTCACAAGGTGCATTATCAGAAGCAAGAATCTCAGTTTGTGCACTCATAGATATGGAAGAATTAACTTGTACAGTAGGTGTACTCAACATAGTTGGTATATCATGTACACAAGTTTCTAACACATGGTCATCATTGGAAACAAAATTCTCCGTTGGTACACTCATATCAATAGAGGAACGAAAAACAGCACATGGTACACACAAATATGTAGGTCTCTCATAACTAGAGTCAACCAAAAGATTGCTAGTCATATCAATGATAATTTCAGTGGGGGCACTCATATTCCAAGACAGATTAAATTGATCAATTGGTACACCCAACCCAAAATCTCTCTTAGCATGTAACTCATGTAGGGCACTCAAATTGCTAGATCCATTAATGTCCGCTAAAGAAGCACCCAAAACATTTGGTAATGTAGCATGCAATTCAGTGGGTGTACTTAAATCAATAGAAGAATTCAATTCAGCATTAAGAATTTCAGTGGATGCGCACATCGTCAAAGAAGAATTGAAAACAGGACTAATGGCGCTCACAACAACATCAATCTCAGTGGTATGATCACATGGTACTTGCAAATCAGTAGTATGATCCTCGAACATAGGTGTTGTGGCCAAATCATCAGCGAACTCAACACATGGTATATTAATATAAACATTGCATTCATCAATCTCATGTGGAGGGATAAAATCAGTACCTTTATGTTTACCTTGTGAATCCGGCTCAAAATATGTCGGTGACGACGTGTCACAAATCTGTGGCTGGGCGACTCGCACAATAATATTCATGCGTGGAACGTTGGAAGAAACAACCGGTGCTAGTGTGCATGACTTGAAGGAGTTGGAATGGTCCAACGCTTTCTCCTGTATGTGTTTCTCAAAAGCACAAGCGCGAACATATATACCAATAGTAGAACGAGGAATATACTTAAACATAACCTTAATATCGGGGTTCAAGCCATTGAAAAACATGTTTCTAGTACTTTCCTCATATTCCTTTATATCACAACGGTACATGTAAAATTTAAATTCCCGATAGTAAACATGCACAGTATTACTACCTTGTTCTAATCGTTCAAGTTTGCGGAGCAGTTCACGTTGATGAGAAAGAGGCACAAATTTACGTCTCAAAATAGATTTTAAATCTACCCAAGTAGTAGGTGTATTATCAACATTTTTTTTATAATTCCAGTCCCACCAAATGGAAGCCAAACCCGTAAAAACTCTAGCAGCAGTTCTTACTTTCTCATGTTCAGTAAAATCATGGCATCCAAAAATATTGTCAACCTCAAACTCCCAATCAAAATAAGCATCTGTATTATATCTACCCTCATAAACCGGTAAGGATATAACCCGATCATGATCTCCTGTAAATGATTGCACATGCATCTCCGTAGTCGTCATGGTACTCGGGTCGATGGCTTGGTCCTCAATTCCTGTCATGGTTAGTACCCAAAAAGCACAAATACATATGCCTACAAACTACGGAATATGGTGGTTCACGCGCAATTCGTCAAGCAAAATACAAAGCTATTACAAGTTCTTACCAAACAGGAGGAAGGTGATATGGCAACCAATAGATTGCACAAAGCGATTACCAGGTGTCGACACAAAGCACGTGGAGAAATCTGTGGAGCTCTGGGAAGGCAAAGTATAGTGATATGGTGGCACAGTAATCAAATCAGCGATGCAAATTGAGTAAATGCTCAACGAAGGTACTGTGCTGGTCCTAGGCTAGATTGTATTAGAGACGCGAGCCTAAATCACCAACGAGGTCACAATGCGGCACAAGATGCAAGAGGCAGCGAAACTGGCACTGCAGGATAGAGGCACCTAAGGTAAGGCGCCCAGTTTTTTTTTTGTTTGGACTCAATCCTGGCGCCTGACCCTAGAGGTCTCTATGGTAGGGCTCCCAGAGTTTTTTTTTCGGATTTTTTTTTTAGGGATCAACCTTGGCGCATGACCATAGAGGTCTCTATGGTAGGGCGCCCAGAAATTTCAGGGTTTTTCATTTTTTTCTTTTTTTTTAGGATCAGACTTGGCGCATGACCATAGAGATCTCTATGGTAGGGCGCCCAGAAATTTTCGGAATTTTTTTTTTTGCAGCTAGACTGCTATCAGAATTCCGCCGGAAAACGCGAAATTGACCAAGAAAACGGATCTAAAACCCGGAAAAACTCAGAAACAAAGATCAAGAAAGACCATATGATGATGGGAATCAAAGGGGAACAACAAAGAGTTGATGGCAGATGTGGCGGAAGTGTATGGTGGCGGTGATATGGCGAGGACTGCAAGCGGAGATGGTACGGCGGCGACGCGACTACTATGACCAGAACTCGAAACTCTAACGACTCTAGACGCTAAGACCAGCACGCGACACTACGATTGCAGACGAAAACTCAAAAAGCAAAAAACTGAAAAGATCATGCAATGGCTTGGCAGGGGCTATGGGACGGATGATCTAATCTAACTTCTTTTTGTGGGGCTTTTTCTGGGTTATAGGTAAAACAAATCTACACTAGGAAAACTGTAAATCTCACCGAGCAACCTGAAATCTGATACCACTTGATATGGCAAAGGTGGATGATGAGGACATGATTACCTCCGATTTGAAGGCATATCTTGGGGAAAAAGATGAGACTACGTCGAGGACGACTTCAATTCAAGTAGGGGAGGATGATGAGGACATCTCTATGATAGATACAACCAATACTCCTACAACCACATCTCAGGTACATTCGTTACTAGGAATCCTTCCTGATATATATGAGAATATGATGCTGCCTAAACCAAATGTATTTATATTATTTAGGAATGGATCTAGCATGGACGCCAAGCATTGGATTAGGAACGTGCATGGAGAT
This sequence comes from Lolium rigidum, assembly GCF_022539505.1. NCBI lineage: Eukaryota > Viridiplantae > Streptophyta > Magnoliopsida > Poales > Poaceae > Lolium > Lolium rigidum. Next base: position 88,505,474 of record NC_061512.1, on the reverse strand, counting down.
GGCAGCAGACCTGCAAGGATTCAGGATGGCATTGCAAGCGAGGATTTCAGAACATTGAAGCCACCATAGTGAAGCAGCGATGCTTGGATGAATTATACAAGTTACTCCATCATAAAATTCGTCCAAAGAGTTATTTTTGGTGCTGCGTCACCTTATTTAATGGGCCAGACCCATGTATTTTCGGATTAGGTATTTTAGGGGATTTTAAGAGGCCATATAAGTGGAGGAAGGCCCATTTAGGGGTGTTTTTGGCCAACCCTAGCTGGTTGGACGAAAATCCCTTGACTTCCCCATATATATCCCTCCGTAGCCGTCATTAGAACTTGGATTCTGATTAGATTAAAAGTTAGCCAATTGCTGCAACTACGTGTTCTTCTTTTGAGGCCAACGCCCGTAACAAGACCGACTATTCGGAATCCCACCATTATCAATCAAGCTTTCATCTCTATTCGCAATATTCTGATTGCATCATTAGTTCTTACTTGTTCTCGATTTCAGGTAGGAATTAAGACCCTTGTTGGTCGGCTGATCGTGCTCTCGCAAGATCAGTAACTCCCGGAGATTGTCCTAGCGATTGCATTGGCGCACGAGCTTTGCACGTGTAGTCGGATCGTCAAGCACGAACTCCACCAACAAATCGAATTATCCCCATCTCATCGAAAGATCGGACACCTTTGCCCTATCATAAACCCTCAAAGCCCCACCCCTGGACCCTCCTTCCCTCTCCAAAACGCACTAGGCCGCAGGCCCAAAGGAGGCCAACGCTCCAGACCCTAAAAACAAAAACGCACGCATGCAGTACCTCTCCCGCTCGACTCCCTCTATTCCCGCGCCTCTGCTGACGTTTGCCCTCCGACGTCACCACCCAGCACCGCCCCAACGTCATCCCTCGCCCCTCCATTGGCCACTGCCACCGCGAGCTCGCCCTCCGGTTGGCCAACGCCACCACCCAAGCTCCCCGCTCGCCTATAAAAAAGCCCGCCCCAGCCCTCCTCTCCTCACACCAACTACCCTCTCCCTTCACAGAACACCCACGGAGAGGCGCCGAGGCACTCCCTGGCTGCAGCTCGCCGGGAGGAGCCGCACCCCCATTGTCAATTTGTCACCGTGAGGATGGTGCTCAAGGAGGAGCTCACTCCCGCCACCCTCCCTGCCTCCTTTCTTCTCCCTAGCAACCCCCTGCTTCCCCTCTTCCTAACACCTGTTCCCACGTCGCCCAGGTCGCCGGAAACCGCCGCCGCCAAGCTCTGCCGGGATATGCTGCGGAGGAGAACCCGACGGGGGAGATCGCTGCAAGAGGGAAGGACGCCGCCGGACGCGCCCCTGGACAGCCCCGTCACGCCGCCGTCTCGCCCAGCCCTCGCCGTCTGCGCCCGCCGCCGGTGAGCCTAGCCCGCCCCTCCTTTTTCCCTGCCGCCCCGTTCTGCCGTCCGCCTGTGTGCGTGGTCGCGAGGGAGACGACCCCGTGCGTGCATGCATGGGCCGCTTGGCCACGATGGCCATGCAGGCTGGCCCACCCGGGCCCCCTCTCCCCTTTTTCTCTTCTTTCTTTTTATTTCTTCACCTCCACCTGTAACCCCCCTTCTGGGCCGGCCCAAAATCGTCACCACCGCACGGCCCAGGGACTTCCCGCCCTCTTTAATTCATTTGAATTTTGAATATTCCTGTAAATTGTTGATTAAAACCAGAGATCTTCAAATATGAATAACTCGAGATCCATGGACCCAAATCCAGTGAAACCAATTGCATTAGTTCACAAATTTAAATATCTTTCCAATGCCACTGGTCCCATATTTTTTGGATTTTTCTACGATGTATTCCATGTGTATTGTGCTCTATGTGACATTAAGATTCAAATCCTGTTTTAAAATTCTAGGTTTAACCTTTTTAGATGAAACCAATTTTGTTAGTCTTGTTTTAATGATGTTTTTCAGCTAAAAATGTTCCCACCCACTGTTTAGCTAAATTTTGTGTTAGTTAATGGAATTTTGTGGTACATAGAATATCAACCCCAAGTTTTTATTTAGTAAAACCATCTTTTGTTTCCACCATTTTGTATACCACTTTAAATGTTTGACTTCACAAAACAAAACCTCTGCAACTTAAACTTAATTTCAATGTTTTGCTTGAAGTATTCAAAATAGTGTGGCATATTGTTTACTTCCTATTTTGTGTAGTGTTTTGTAAGCAAAGTAAAATAGGAAAAATGAATTGTGCCTTTCCAAAAATGTTTGAAAATAAACTATGAATGCTTTTGATGCAAAACCAATGCACTTGTCTTCTTGGTGGTGTTATCTACTAGAGGGTGTATAACTTATGCCTTGGTAATACCCATAGAGGCATTTTCTTATTTTTGACGCTATCATGCCTTTGTTAAGTAAGATAAAATGGTTTTCTTTTAAAGGTTGTTTTGTAGTCACTATAAGTCAATATTAGACCTTGGTTGAGTGGTTAGTTTCTGATTGTTGCATGTTTGGTTTGTTGGTGCAATGTGATTGATTGTGTTCCTTTTATATTTTCCAGCGATAGATGCGAACAATTCCGGAGAAGAAGAAGAAGTGGAATCGGACGAGAATTTATTTATATTGTTGGAATTCTTATTTGATGGAGTTGAAAAAGTCCAGGGACAAATAAGCCAAGGCAAGCCATCTTTTGATCTCTTGCTATTTATCCTTCTTGTTGTGTTCATTGTTCCATTATATACTTGGTTCCTTGTATGTTGTGTTATGATTGGTCCTCTACACTTTGCATACTTGCTCCCAAGTATGTTGAACACCTTGTTGATGTTGTGCATGCTTACCCTAAGCATGTATGCCCCCTTGACCACCTATATTATCACCTTCCTAGTGGTATGATGATGACCCTTGTCGAATCATCTTACTTATGTTGTCCCTATGCATGCTTATCCTAAGTATGTATGACCCCTTGGCACCTCAATCATCATCCCCTTAGTGGTATGATGGTTAGCATCATGTCATTGTGACTCTTAGTTCCTACACAAAACTATAGGTTGGGAACCCCTTGGAAAAATACCTTGTTGAAAAGAATTTTTGAAAACCTTGGGTGAGTTGGACTTACCTAAGTGTGTGTTTATGAAAGGAAAAGACTTTGGCAAAGGTGATTGGAAGGAGGAATCTTGTTTATGAAAACTTTGGCGCCTAAGTATTCACCCGTGACAATTAACCCGCGCAACCACACTACTCCAACGTGGGCACGGGGCTTAGCTTGACGTTTGTTCTTCTTAGCATGAGGCACCGCACAACTATACAAGGGTACGGTTACCCCCGAGTACGGGTTGTCATGGTTGGGACAATAGTATAACGGGAGGCCTTCGAGGCTGACCCGTCCGGAAGACACTATGGGTCTTCTGGCTTGGCGGTGGAGCCACGCTCAAAGGGAGGTGAGCTGCCACGGTGCCGGGGAGGTACATACTCCATAGGGTAGGACCTCTTGCTAAGTTGAATGGGCGAAAGGCTTCGACTGATTATCCGAGACTCGCATACTTTCGTATGACGAACCGGGGATGATCCCGGCGGATTTATCAGATCTTGTGGGGAAAGTGCGCAAACTCTGCAGAGAAAAAATCTATTCGAATAGCCGCGTCCGCGGTCATGGACGGTTGGAATGGCTGTTGCTTAGCCTGATGTGTTTTGGTTTTACGAAAATGTTTTGAGCAAAGAAAGAAAATGACTTTGTTTTGGAGTACCGGGATGGTACTGGAAAGTTGTGGTGACCATATGGAGATGGTCGGAAAGGAAACAAAATGGGTTTACCCTTCCTAGTGTTTTATGTTGTAGTCCCTCTTTTGAAGTATCTTCTTCAATAGAAATATAGAGATGTCTTAGATGAATTCCTAAGTGTCCCCTTCGACCTTGAAGTCGGGATGTTTTCTCCACCAAAGAAACTACTCTTTTCCCCTTGCTATTCTACCAGAGAAATTAGCTCTTCCCTCTTGTCATCTTAGATTAGCACTTATCATCTTGCACTCTTGCAAAGTACCTTCTTGATGGTTTGCGAGTACAATTCAAATGTACTCACGGCTTTGTCCCTGGCTATTTACTTGGCCGGACCCGGAGGACTTCGACAGATGAAGAAGGGGTTGACGACGTCTATGCGAGCTAGGAACGTCTTCCCGGCCGGTTGCTCGTAGGGTTAAGGCGGATGACTTGGGCTCTACGCTGCTCGAAGTGATTATGCTACTCGATGATTAGATTAGGCCCTTCGAGGCTATCTTGTAAAGATGGGTCATGTGACCTTATTGTAATTTTCTTATTCCGTTTTGTAAAGGATGATGTAATTTTATATCAGTTCGGTTATGTGTTCACGGCACACTGATCATGGGAACGTGAACTGTATACATAACAGGGTATTTCGGACAGCTAGTCCGGGGTCCCCACAGAGCTGGTATCAGAGCTATCCTGATCGTAGGAGACCTTAGTTAGCATGGACGTTAGTTAGGAGACAAGTAATTGGGAAAAACTATTTACGAAACAAATTATTTCTTTAGTAGGAAGCATAGCTTCTACTCCTCTTATTTCTTCAAAGCTTCTAAATTCTTATCTCTCCGCTTTATTAAAATGTTTGAAAATTCTTACTCTATTGTCTCATCCACTTCAAACCCGCATGTTAGACGATGTCCCCAACTCAGACCGGAGACTCAAACTCAAAGATGGATCAATCCCTCGGGAAGACTCGTGTATCTCCAACGACAGCTATTGAAGATTGGATGCCGACTTAGCCGTGCACATAAAGGGCTAAAGGAGCATGTCTTTGGTTGTCACCAAAGTCTGTCAGAGAGCTGACCTTGTTCCTCTTTTGACTCGCACTTTCGCAGTCGTCAAGGATCAAGTTCTCAATTTCTTGACTAGTTATTTTTAGGCCAGCCACGAGATATCTCTACTTCAGAAGCACCTCAACAGCCACCCCTTCGAAGACCTCATGTCCTCGGGATGTTGAGCAAGAAGACTACACAGTTTAGCCTCTGCCTCAACATCGACGACTCAACACCAGGACGCATCACCACCAAGTGCTCCGAGAATCCTTGTTGAAGTCAATGTCAGCAAGATGAAGACATCAACATATGTGACCAGCCCCAAACCTATAGGATGGATAGGAAAAACTCAATCACTTTGATTAAGATACCCCCACGTATTAGGCATCCCTAGGGTGCCTTGTTTGGTTTGATGATTGCTTGTTGTTTCCAAGTGTGCTGCCTGGAGTGTTTTTATCTGTTTGTTGTGTGTATGATTGTCTTGATCTTTAGGCCCGAAAAACACTCTTGGTGTGATAACCTAGCTTAGAAAGCCTCCCTAATATGTTTTCACCTCACCAACCTCGTCGATAAAATACTAACTGCTAGCTAAATGGATGAGTTAACCCTGTTAACCATCGATTCTCAACCATCAGAGAAAATGACCTAGACCCTTATCTACGCTAACTACTTTCAAGATCAGCTGAAGCAACTCTACTACGCCAACGAAGCAGAAGCCCTACCTTCAGAGTGACCGCACCTTTGCGTGAAGACATACTAACTTCCGCGCTAACCTCGACGATATCTTCTAGAAACCACACTCTAACACACTGTCTAACAAGCTGAGAGAATAATAGCATCAAAACCAAGCTACACCACATGGTTCATCTGGTCCTCATCAAGTGAAGCTCATGAAGATACCTCAAGACTCAAGAATAGGTGTAATTTACCTGCTTACTTCTTAACTGGTATAAGTCAGCACCAACTCACAAGCTGAAGATGGTCTCCAACAAACTTTGTCGCTACTTCTTGTGGATACCAACCAGGATTTTCATCGACTTACTAACTTACACGCGTTATAAGGTTTAGTAAACACCGTGAGTGCCTTTTGAAGCCATGGTCTGTATTTCTTCCCTGAAGATTCTTCAACTGATTACGGAAAATCGACGACTTCATCAGAAACCCCAGACAGGACTACAAGGCAGAAGATCTGAGTTTTTCCGAAACCCGATGAAAAATCCTAAGGGTGGAAGTCTTCCACTAAAAAAATTGGAGCTGACCCTAAACCTTTCTAAAACACCGTTGGGAACTTGGGATGCACTAACTCCTCTTGAAGCTATGGACTGCACCTCGCTCCCTGAAGATGCATCAACTCAAGCCAAAAGAAAGATCACTTCTTCGAAAGCACCGACAAGACCCATGACCGAAGCTTAGAGTTTTTAACCCCCCCCCCCATGAACAATTTTAAGGGTGGAAGACTTCGTCTTCCACTAAAATATTAAGCTAATTCTAAAAAGTTTTCAACCCTGCTAAAGCACCGCTGGAGTGCACTAACTCTCCCAGAATCTTGAACCCCCGCTAGGATCGCTTAGAAGCTACAGATCTAACATCGACATGGAGTAGTCACTTTCTTCATGAAGCTCGCCATCAGCAGGAATCTACCGTGTCTCCCAGAAGATGAAGCAACGACCTTCTCAACAATGGCGCATCTACAGAAGAATGGAGTCTAACTTTCGTTAAACTTTACAACCCCTCTAATCTACGCTCAGTAATCTCGGGACGAGATTATTTTAAGGGTGGAAGATCTGTGACACCCCAACTTTTGCAACCTTGTTTAGTTGTCCATAGTGCAAAAATCAGGGGGAACAAAAACTTTTTCTATAGGCTAATTAGATGAATTGCCTTGATCTGTCTGTTAAGTGAATTGCCTTGACCTGCTGGTAGATATTGTCTTGTTGTGCTTGTTGCAATTGTCTTGAGTTACCTCATAGAACAACACTTCAAGTGTTAAAACAACTTAACAACTCACTTAATAAAACACATGTGTGGCACTGGAAAGTTCTTTTCCTTTACCAATGCATAAACCCTATGATTGGTGTTTTCCCATAAAGTACCTCAACACACAATCTCTAGTCTCCAGAAAAATAGTGAAGCTATGGTCACACTTGTATTACCTTAACCTCATCTCTTTCAAATAATTGAACCTTTTGACCTAAACCCCAAAACCACTTTTTGTTTTGCCCTGTGACCCAAAATCTTAATTCAAAGGATTTTTGTCAAAAGCCCTTCTTTTAAATTTGACTATGATCACCTTTGATCATGGTATCACAAAAGAGTTTCTAAAAAGACATTTTTTTTTGGCACAAAATATTTACCAAATGGCTTACCCATTACTTATGTGACTTTAAAAAAAAATCTTGTGAAAGCCTTTGTATGTTGTTTTGGTTTCTTAAAATTATAAAATGGAATGATCCATATTTTCTATTTCCTCTATGGATTATTCTACTCTTCTAAAACCCTCTTTTCTTTGTTTCAAATATTTCAAGTAAGCCTATTTGTTTAATCAAAGTCATGGACACCAAATTAAAGGGTATTTGTTCTGTGATCAAATACCCATGGCATTGTCTTTGCCACTAACACATCTCAATGATCCCTCCCTTAGCCTCACCACTCCATCAATGCTTGATCTGGGTAGTTGATAAATTGCTCAACAAATGAATCCATCATTTCACGCATTTAACCAAAATCACTATGTGATGGGCCATGACCACATCTAGCCCTAATGTCATTTGTAATCTAGCGATCTCCCAATAATATCACTCTTTTTCTTTATCTCTCTACCTTCTTGCTTTTTAAAGGATCACCTTGACATCACCACCATTCCCATCCCACCTTATTTTATTTCTCTTTTTCAAATATGGCAATCTTGCTTGTTCAACACCACCATGCACCTTCTCTTCCCCCTACTCTTTGTTTTACAAATCTCAAGTTGACACCATCACCATCATCATCTTTCTTTTTTTCCTCCATTCTTTTGCCTTTGCCCCATCTCTTCTAAATCATGCCACATGGGCATGCATACCATTGCATGCCACCATGCCCTCTTCTCTCCACCCCTAAACCACCTCTCTTTTCTCTCCCTCTCTCTCTCAAATTTGCATCAAACTTGGCCGAACCAAGATCTGCTTGGGCACCATCCATTACACTCTCCATGAGCTGACCTTAAACCCTCAAAGCCCCACCCCTGGACCCTCCTTCCCTCTCCAAAACGCACTAGGCCGCAGGCCAAAGGAGGCCAACGCTCCAGACCCTAAAAACAAAAACGCACGCATGCAGTACCTCTCTCGCTCGACTCCCTCTATTCCCGCGCCTCTGCTGACGTTTGCCCTCCGACGTCACCACCCAGCACCGCCCCAACGTCATCCCTCGCCCCTCCATTGGCCACTGCCACCGCGAGCTCGCCCTCCGGTTGGCCAACGCCACCACCCAAGCTCCCCGCTCGCCTATAAAAAAGCCCGCCCCAGCCCTCCTCTCCTCACACCAACTATCCTCTCCCTTCACAGAACACCCACAGAGAGGCGCCGAGGCACTCCCTGGCTGCAGCTCGCCGGGAGGAGCCGCACCCCCATTGTCAATTTGTCACCGTGAGGATGGTGCTCAAGGAGGAGCTCACTCCCGCCACCCTCCCTGCCTCCTTTCTTCTCCCTAGCAACCCCCTGCTTCCCCTCTTCCTAACACCTGTTCCCACGTCGCCCAGGTCGCCGGAAACCGCCGCCGCCAAGCTCTGCCGGGATATGCTGCGGAGGAGAACCCGACGGGGGAGATCGCTGCAGCAGGGGAGGACGCCGCCGGACGCGCCCCTGGACAGCCCCGTCACGCCGCCGTCTCGCCCAGCCCTCGCCGTCCGCGCCCGCCGCCGGTGAGCCTAGCCCGCCCCTCCTTTTTCCCTGCCGCCCCGTTCTGCCGTCCGCCTGTGTGCGTGGTCGCGAGGGAGACGACCCCGTGCGTGCATGCATGGGCCGCTTGGCCACGATGGCCATGCAGGCTGGCCCACCCGGGCCCCCTCTCCCCTTTTTCTCTTCTTTCTTTTTATTTCTTCACCTCCACCTGAAACCCCCCTTCTGGGTCGGCCCAAAATCGTCACCACCGCACGGCCCAGGGACTTCCCGCCCTCTTTAATTCATTTGAATTTTGAATATTCCTGTAAATTGTTGATTAAAACCAGAGATCTTCAAATATGAATAACTCGAGATCCACAGACCCAAATCCAGTGAAACCAATTGCATTAGTTCAGAAATTTAAATATCTTTCCAATGCCACTGGTCCCATATTTTTTGGATTTTTCTACGATGTATTCCATGTGTATTGTGCTCTATGTGACATTAAGATTCAAATCCTGTTTTAAAAATCTAGGTTTAACCTTTTTAGATGAAACCAATTTTGTTAGTCTTGTTTTAATGATGTTTTTCAACTAAAAATGTTCCCACCCACTGTTTAGCTAAATTTTGTGTTAGTTAATGGAATTGTGTGGTACATAGAATATCAACCCCAAGTTTTTATTTAGTAAAACCATCCTTTGTTTCCACCATTTTGTATACCACTTTAAATGTTTGACTTCACAAAACAAAACCTCTGCAACTTAAACTTAATTTCAATGTTTTGCTTGAAGTATTCAAAATAGTGTGGCATATTGTTTACTTCCTATTTTGGGTAGTGTTTTGTAAGCAAAGTAAAATAGGAAAAATGAATTGTGCCTTTCCAAAAATGTTTGAAAATAAACTATGAATGCTTTTGATGCAAAACCAATGCACTTGTCTTCTTGGTGGTGTTATCTACTAGAGGGTGTATAACTTATGCCTTGGTAATACCCATAGAGGTATTTGCTTATTTTTGACGCTCTCATGCCTTTGTTAAGTAAGATAAAATGGTTTTCTTTTAAAGGTTGTTTTGTAGTGACTATAAGTCAATATTAGACCTTGGTTGAGTGGTTAGTTTCTGATTGTTGCATGTTTGGTTTGTTGGTGCAATGTGATTGATTATGTTCCTTTTATATTTTCCGGCGATAGATGCGAACAATTCCGGAGAAGAAGAAGAAGTGGAATCGGACGAGAATTTATTTATATTGTTCGAATTCTTATTTGATGGAGTTGAAAAAGTCCAGGGACAAATAAGCCAAGGCAAGCCATCTTTTGATCTCTTGCTATTTATCCTTCTTGTTGTGTTCATTGTTCCATTATATACTTGGTTCCTTGTATGTTGTGTTATGATTGGTCCTCTACACTTTGCATACTTGCTCCCAAGTATGTTGAACACCTTGTTGATGTTATGCATGCTTACCCTAAGCATGTATGCCCCCTTGACCACCTATATTATCACCTTCCTAGTGGTATGATGATGACCCTTGTCGAATCATCTTACTTATGTTGTCCCTATGCATGCTTATCCTAAGTATGTATGACCCCTTGGAACCTCAATCATCATCCCCTTAGTGGTATGATGGTTAGCATCATGTCATTGTGACTCTTAGTTCCTACACAAAACTATAGGTTGGGAACCCCTTGGAAAAATACCTTGTTGAAAAGAATTTTTGAAAACCTTGGGTGAGTTGGACTTACCTAAGTGTGTGTTTATGAAAGGAAAAGACTTTGGCAAAGGTGATTGGAAGGAGGAATCTTGTTTATGAAAACTTTGGCGCCTAAGTATTCACCCGTGACAATTAACCCGCGCAACCACACTACTCCAACGTGGGCACGGGGCTTAGCTTGACGTTTGTTCTTCTTAGCATGAGGCACCGCACAACTATACAAGGGTACGGTTACCCCCGAGTCCGGGTTGTCATGGTTGGGACAATAGTATAACGGGAGGCCTTCGAGGCTGACCCGTCCGGAAGACACTATGGGTCTCCTGGCTTGGCGGTGGAGCCACGCTCAAAGGGAGGTGAGCTGCCACGGTGCCGGGGAGGTACATACTCCATAGGGTAGGACCTCTTGCTAAGTTGAATGGGCGAAAGGCTTCGACTGATTATCCGAGACTCGCATACTTTCGTATGACGAACCGGGGATGATCCCGGCGGATTTATCAGATCTTGTGGGGAAAGTGCGCAAACTCTGCAGAGAAAAAATCTATTCGAATAGCCGCGTCCGCGGTCATGGACGGTTGGAATGGCTGTTGCTTAGCCTGATGTGTTTTGGTTTTGCGAAAATGTTTTGAGCAAAGAAAGAAAAGGACTTTGTTTTGGAGTACCGGGATGGTACTGGAAAGTTGTGGTGACCATATGGAGATGGTCGGAAAGGAAACAAAATGGGTTTACCCTTCCTAGTGTTTTATGTTGTAGTCCCTCTTTTGAAGTATCTTCTTCAATAGAAATATAGAGATGTCTTAGATGAATTCCTAAGTGTCCCCTTCGACCTTGAAGTCGGGATGTTTTCTCCACCAAAGAAACTACTCTTTTCCCCTTGCTATTCTACCAGAGAAATTAGCTCTTCCCTCTTGTCATCTTAGATTAGCACTTATCATCTTGCACTCTTGCAAAGTACCTTCTTGATGGTTTGCGAGTACAATTCAAATGTACTCACGGCTTTGTCCCTGGCTATTTACTTGGCCAGACCTGGAGGACTTCGACAGATGAAGAAGGGGTTGACGACGTCTATGCGAGCTAGGAACGTCTTCCCAGTCAGTTGCCTGTAGGGTTAAGGCAGATGACTTGGGCTCTACGCTGCTGAAGTGATTATGCTACTCTGATGATTAGATTAGGCCCTTCGAGGCTATCTTGTAAAGATGGGTCATGTGACCTTATTGTAATTTTCTTATTCCGTTTTGTAAAGGATGATGTAATTTTATATCAGTTCGGTTATGTGTTCACGGCACACCGATCATGGGAACGTGAACTCGTATACATAACGAGGTATTTCGGACAGCTAGTCCGGGGTCCCCACATAGGCGAGGAGAAATCCATCGCCATGCTCGTCCACAAGAACGACCTCCACAAGATCGTCCTCAACCGGATCGACATGCCCACCATGGGCGTGACGACCACCCCCACGACAACGTTTTCCACAACATGGAGCCACATGGTGATGCTCAAGGCCATGGACATCAAGACCAACCGAGGCGTGATCTCCGCAATCATCCTCGCCATGACCAACGTGGAAGAGGAGACCCGCAACATGATCAAGATGAGAGGGCCATCCTTGGGCGTCGTCAACCACCTCGTCAAGATCTTCAACAACATCATCATCGTGAACAAAGTGAAGCTAGTGTCCAACTTCAACGCCAACCCAATGCTATGGTTGGCCGCGGAAGACCTCCTATACCACCTCAAGCCGCAAGAGATGAAGGCATCCGCCCTCGCCGAAGAAATTTGGAGGATGAAGAGAACATGTATGTGATGAGGGCGAAGCCCAAGGATGTGCCCGATCTTCACGGATTTGGGTGAAACTCGTGGGGGAGATGGATGAACGCGATGAACACGACGAACGCGGAGGGGAATCGTGGGGATACAACACACACACGCACACAAAATCGGTTTTCCCTCGTTGGCCCGAACCACCAACTCGATAGAGGTTGCGAGAAAAGACCTTCCGGTAGAAGTCCCGCAAAGAGATCGACAAGTCGAATCCCGAGAGATCTAGAAGGGCGAAAAGACCGGAAGGTTGATAGAAGTGCAAGCAAAAGACCAAATAGGTAGAAGTGCAAGAAAAAGATCAACAATCGATAGAAGTCGCCAAAGAGATCTTCACGAGTCGACAAGGAGCCCGGGTGGGTACAAGATCAAAGATCTAGGTAGGGTTCCCACAAGGGTGAGCTAAGCTCAGGTTTAATTTCACATCAAGTCTAATCTCAGATCTGAGCCAACAAGGCTACTTATAAGTGGGGGCGAAGGGATAATGTGGCAACATTATCATCAATAATGTGTATAAAACATGTAGATATCATTAATAATGTGGCATGGAACATAAGAAATTATCGATACGTCGGAGACGTATCAAGCACCCGTAGACATCAGCGCACCACATATAGCCTTCAGTGGCGCACTAGTGGTGCGCCACTGCTATCACGCCACTGCTAACTCCTAGTAGTGGCGCACTAGGGGTGTGCCACTACTAGCCTGGATACCAGTGGCGCACTGCATGGTGCGCCATTGACATGTCCAACAGTGCGCCACTATTACTCCAAAGTGGTGCGCCACTGTTGGTCGATGGCGATGCGCCACCACCTGTCTAGACGAGGTGCGCCACTACTACCGTTTTGCATGCGCCACTGTTTCAGCGAGGTGGTGCGCCACTGCTGCGTGTTGACGTGCGCCACTGCTGTCTCCAGGACGTGCGCCACTGCTGAGGTTCCTGGTGCGCCACTGCTAGTCTCGGAGGGGATCACAGGGTAGTGCGCCACTGGATCCAGCGCAGTGCGCCACTGCTACTTAGTGGACGTGCGCCACTGATGGGCCACTAGTGCGCCAGTGCTACGATTTCGATTTTTTTTTATCCTGGCAGGTACTATATAACACAGGATATATAACACATTAGCACATATTAACAGGATATATAACACATATAAACAACAGCACATCTTATCCATACATAGTTCTTCACATTATCCCCACATGATTCACAAGATTTTACATTAGAGAAGTTACGAGGTTACAATGCAAGTTACGGGGTTACAAAGTCGCAAATGAGCTAGTGGTTACACAAGATCGATCATCTAAAGTACAATCACATAGAAGAGAGCTAGAGTCAGTACTAGCACCATCCCGATGATAGTGGTCTTCAAACGGTTCCTCCTCCGCTCCATCCTCTCTCCCGCCAAATAGCGTGCGTATCTATCTTCGGCCTCCGCTCTAGTGGTGTACCCTTTGTAGCTGTTACCGCTAAAACGGTGAACCTGTCTCCGACACTCCTCCCAGTCGTTGTAGACTCCGGGAACCTTGCCCTTGTACACGACATACCACGTCATATCTGCGTACATATGCACAAGCCAAAGAAACATTAGTGCACGCTCATAGATGTTTGCAACGAATAAGAGCAAACTAAAAAACGATCCAAGTAGTATGAACTAAAAGGCATGCCTCATACATTGTTGGTCGGAAGAAATATCAACATTCAGGGAAGGGGTTAGTGAAACCAAGTAGGATGCACAAGAGATTGATACTTGTGTCATCGCACAAGGTTCACTAGCCCCTCCCCCGAGTGTACAAGTGACAAAACATTCTAATCATCGGCCAATGCAATTAAGAAGTGCCAACTCAAATAAGAGATAATTCGCTAGTATGAACTAAATGGAATGCCTCATACATTGTTGGTCGGAACAAATATTAACATTTAGGGAAGGGGTCAGCGAAACCAAGTAGGATGCACAAGAGATTGATACTTGTGTCATCGCACCAGGTTCACTGACCCCTCCCCCAAGTGTATAGGTGATCAAATATTCTAATCATCGGCATTTTGAGATACCAAAGCAAATGGAATGACAAGGGCCTCATACATTGTTTGTCGGAACAAATATTAACATTTAGGGAAGGTGTTAGCGAGACCAAGTAGGTTGCGCAAGAGATTGATATTTGTGTCATCGCACCAGGCTCACTAACACCTCCCCCAAGTGTAGTGACCACAAAATTTAATCATCGGCCAATGCAATTAAGAAGTGCCAACTCAAATAAGAGACAAAGTAGCTAGTATGAACTAAATGGAATGCCTCATACATTGTTGGTCGAAACAAATATGAACATCACGGGATGGCGTTAGTGAGGCCAGGAAGGATGCACAAGAGATTGATATTTGTGCCATCACACCGGGCTCACTAGCGACACCCCGGAGTGTACGATTGACCGAACATTCTAATCATCGGCACTAAAATGGAAGAAAGATCCAAGTGGTATCAACTAAATAGCATATGCCTCATACATTGTTGGTCAAAACAAATATTAACATTCCGTGAAGGAGTCGACGAGACCAGGTAGGATGCACAAGAGATTGATATTTGTGCCATCACACCGAGGCTCGCTGATGCCTTCACGGAGTGTACAGGTGACCAACCATTCTAATCATCGGCATTCCGAAAAACCAAAGCAAATGGAATGACGAGGGCCTCATACATTGTTGGTCAAAACAAATTTTAACATTCGGGGATGGAGTAAGCGAGGCCGGGTAGGATGCACAAGACATGGATATTTGTGCCATCACACCAGGCTCGCTTGCTCCACCCCCGAGTGTACAAGTGACCAACCATTCTAATCATCGGCATATGCAAACAAAATTAACGACCAAATCAAGTGCGGAAAACAACAGAGCCATATATATAATTTCACAAACATAGTTGAACTAGTAATTAAACGGACATGCAAGTAAAGTGCTTGGATAAAGTTTATTACAACACAAGCTCGTCTTTAGTTCACAACTACATAACTAGGCTCGCACATCAAGACTCGGCTAAAGGGACTTAGGAGCGTGGATAAAACCGCCGCCTTTCTTCAAGCACATCCATGAGCGGTAGTCGTCACCCTGCATTTGGAGCATTGTGTCTATGTCACTGTTCGACGGCTGATAGCCGGCATAGAACTCCCCCGCGCTTCTAATGACATCTTGAAAATGATTTCACAGAACTCTACTTGGATGCGAAAGAACTCTTGCTTGATGCCATTATCAGGGACCCGCGACAATTTGTTGGCCCAGTCTCTGAGATGCTCAGGTAGCGTAAGCTGTTGCTGGTCCCGTATGTACTTATCCATGTGATAGAGGACGTAGTAGGGATCCTTGTTACTAGAAGGCGGCTTCTTGACGCAGGGAAACTTTGTTTGGTGCTTGAACACATGCTTCCCGTACCTAACATTTGGCCTCTGCATGTGGCCTTTCGCTTTGACGTAGCCATTGAGAGCATCATCAAGTACGGCCTTGACATTCGTGTAGTCCGTGGTTGACTTACCGTCCGCATCAAGGTATGTGGCCACAAAATGTTTCGGGGTTATGGAGATGTGTGTGCAGGTTTTGTCTCTACGTAGAACACATAATGTTTAAGAACATGACGATTGAAATCTAAAAAAATCACGAGTTAAGACCGGTACGGTGAGGGGTGACTTACTCGGGAAATAAAGGCAGGAGGAGGTTACACTTCTTCTGGTTCGCTAGAAAGAAGTCTTTGAGGTATCCACTCGCGACTGCCCGGTCTCCGGCGGTGGCCAAGTGGACGGCACGCATGTAGAAGGGGTCGGCTATCGCGATGTCCGGGATGTTGTGTCTAATGATCCGCATCGCCTTGCTGAGCGAGTATAGGCGAATGAAGGTGTAGTGCAGCGGATAACTGTTCAGCATGGCGAAGATGTCATCATACCACAGGAAGATCTTCTCCGCGAAGCCACTATCGACAAAGCCATGGCCCGAGGTCACCTTGGCAACATACACTGGGTATCCATGATCTTTCTCCCTGATACGCCGCTCCTCCATAAACTGAATACCGTCAACCAGAGATCGCATAGGACCGGGTGCAGCATCGTACAATCTTTGAATTAGCATCCGCTCACCCGACACATGCACCCTCGACTCGATATTCTTGGGCATTGGTGGCCCGTCCTGAGCACGGATAGGTGCCGGCCGGTCGGCGGACTTGTCGTCCTTCTTCTTTCTTTTCGTCTCTTCGGCTTCGTATTTACTGGGACTCGCATTCTCCTCTTCGCAAGCCTTCTTCGGTGTGTTAGGACTGATAACACTTCTCACCTCGGCTATCGGCTGAGTCTCGGTGAAGTCGGCAGCTGGAGGCGTCTCCCGAGAACGAGAATAGGCGCCGCTTGTTGCAATAGGTTTTCCCCTCGGCGGCAGCTTGAGAGGGTTGGCTACTGAGATCGTAGTCCGCCCCAAAATCGAAGTGGCACTCCAGGTTGGCGAACGTACTGTCCTCATCCGGACCATCGTTCGGATCCTGTGCCATATGCATGTCCTCGTCGGCTGATGGCGGCACCGTTGGGGTGGTCTTGCCATGGCTTGGCGACGGCACGGCTTGGGGTGCTGTCCGTGGGGTGGTGTCGCTCGCCCCAAAACGAATCTGGCTCTTTGGCCAAACCATGGACCAATTGAAGCATTGGTGGAGGGTAAGGACCTCATCTTCGTCGGCACCATGGGGTTGAAAGGGAGGTACCACGTCGTCGTAGCCACTAAGCACCCGAACCAGTTGAATCCTATACACGTCGGGTGCCATGGGTACACCGTGTAACTGGCGGTTGCTCGGTTGAACGATTTTGGCCTTGGCAACATCGATCAACTCGCCGTTCACAAAATGCAGGAGAGTGCATGGGCTGTCGGCGGCGGCACCCTACGGAAAACATGTAGGGCGTTAGGGATGGCTAGCGTAGTCAAAGGCAAGGATATGGAAGTCATCGGAGACGAGGGTTGGTTACCGTGATGGCGTCCAGCTCGGCTAAGGTCAGCGTGCCACTGATAGATTGGCCGCTTATTGGCGCGGTGCCGGGTAGCGTATTATCCGCAGCGACGGGTGCATTGAGCTGAAGTAATGGCGCCGCGGGAGACACCAAGGTTGGCGCCGCGGGAGCCACCAAGGTTGGACCTGCGGGAGCCACCAATGTTGGCACCGCCGGAGACACCATTGTTGCCGCCTACGGACTCACCGATGGCTCCACGTTGTGGGAGTTGCTGCCCGTGAAACTGGGAACCGGGGGAGGCCCCTTTTTTCCTCCCCTATACCACGCGTCCAGACCGGCAACCAAGGTAGGGATGATGGAGCTAAGCGTCGTGCCCACTTGGTCCTCCACTTGCTGTCGTTGCGTCCTCTGTTGGGTCTCCATGATATGTTGCACTTGTTGCCGCACTTGCTCCTGGACCAATGTCGGGATCTGCGCAACTTGTGCCTTGAGATGTGCGACCTCCTTCTCATCGATGGTGGCCTTTTTCTCCTTTTTCCCCGACTTATAGTATTCCGACCATTTCATAGAGCATCCTTCGCCGACCACACGACCAGCCGACGTCGGCTTACTCAATGGATCCCTCTTCTTGTGGGCATTCAATGCCCTATTTAAAGGGTTGTCCCAAGGGGCACACTGCGAGGAGCTCGTGGACCCCGCGCCGCTACTAGTTTCCTTTTCACTTTCCGCAGCAACCTCCTTAGCCTACGGGAGGAACATGCATGAACCATTTATGATGCAGCCCGACCTTCGGTCTTCACCGCATCATATGCTTCATCGCCAAGACGACACGCAAAGGTGAATCTTCTCCTTTATGCGTGCCTACAATCGCCTATGTGGAACGATATACTACTTCATACTCCGTCACATCTTGATGATAGGAACTCGACGACAAGTACGGAGGGAAGAGAGGATGCCATGGAGACCCGAGGACGCAAGGCCGATGTCACGGAAGCATGGAAGAGAAGGAGGAAGAAGCGCTGGACGCTCCAGGCCGGAACTTCCGCCCATCCTGGCCGGAACTTCCGCCCAGATGCTGTCAAGACCAAAGGCGCTCCCACAGAAGAGTTGTGGCCGGAACTTCCGCCCCTGATGGCCGGAACTTCCGCCCGGGACCGGAACTTCCGCCCCCAGGAGCCGGAACTTCCGCCCCATCGAACCTCAGCCAGATCTCAGCCCCCTTTGGCTTGTAACTTACCCCTTCATCCCCTTACCTATAAATAGGCACCTACCCCCACCTTCATGAGGGAGAGATGATGTTTAGATGAATTGGCTTATGCCTCTATTATCCCTTTGTGGATTTGGGTAACCCCCACCTTAGGTTAATTCCTATTGTACCACCGGGCTCCTTATCGAATCCTATTGTATCTCTTTGGTGACTTCTACCAATCTTGATCTTTTGCTTGCACTTCTACCTATTTGGTCTTTTGCTTGCACTTCTATTGAGTTTGGTCTTTTCACCCTTCTAGATTCATAGGATCTTCGATTTGTCGATCTTTTTGCGGGACTTCTACCGAAAGGTCTTTTCCTGCAACTTCTATCGAGTTGGTGTTTCGGGCCAACGAGGATAACCGATTGTGTTGTGTGCGTGTGTTTGTATCGAGTTCTTCGCGTTCATCCACTTCCCCGCGAATCCCCTCCGCAATCACACTCACCCGGGTCAAACCGTGAAGATTGGGCACACCCTCGGGCTTAGCCCGCATCATATGGTATCAGAGCAAAGGTTGCCACGGATTTGACCCTCCGATTCCACCAATTTCGCCCAAAAATTTCCCCAAAATTTTTTCCCCAAAAAATAGCTCGAATTTGGATCTCAGGATTTGTTGCGTTTTTTGTGGTTTTGATCCACAGATCTGTTGTCTTTGGTGTTGATCTATCATCCCTCCAATTTTCACCGTCAAATTCCACCGTTTGCCCCTCCAAATCCATCGATTTCTGCTCCATTTTCCGCCCCGAGTTCGTGCGTATTCGTGCAGTTCATCGTCCCAGATCCAGATCTAAAAAATATCTGTACTTCCGGTACTACCGGCTGCTCCCACCGGAACTTCCGCTCGCGCCAAATATTCTTTTCCTGGTCAACACCATCGTCTTCCCCAGCTGCCTAGCGCGTTCCCAGGATCCGCTCCTCGCTCGCCTCGCATCACGCGCCCGCGCCTGTCTTCACCCAGGCCCCGCTCGGCCCAGAGCCTCCGCCCGCCGCCTGGCCCACCACCGCTCGCGCCAAGGCCTCCCTCCGCTCGCTCCGCTCGCCAGCGCCCACCGCACGCCGCGCACTCCACGCAACCGTGGCCACCGCTGCTACCCCACGCCGCCCCAGCTCACACGCATCCACCGAGCCGCACCCACGCGCTGCAGCACAGCAACCACCGCCCAAGCCACCAGAAGCCCCTGGCCCCGCCCGCACCTGCCAGGCGCCACGCACGCAAGGCCACCAGGCCTCAACGCCGCTCGCTCGCCGCCCCACGCTGCGCCCCGCCCCTGCTCCCAGCCGAGCTGCCACGCGAGCCCGCACCATCCAGCTTCCCACGCCGCGCACGCCCCAATCGCTGCAAGCCACCACGCACGCGCTGCCCATCGCCAGCCTACATCGCTGCAGCTCCGCTCGCCCTCACGCGCAAGATTCCCTGGCCA
Source organism: Lolium rigidum (assembly GCF_022539505.1). Lineage (NCBI taxonomy): Eukaryota > Viridiplantae > Streptophyta > Magnoliopsida > Poales > Poaceae > Lolium > Lolium rigidum. Next base: position 88,485,687 of record NC_061512.1, on the reverse strand, counting down.
CCATCTCCGTTTCTGTTCAGTCCGCTGGTTTTCCCCCAATTCAGTACATAAATTTCAGGACCGGAACTTCCGGTTACAATCAGCGGAACATCCGGCCAGCCGGTACTTCCGGCCAACTACCGCCCCTACTTCCGGAAATAGCAATTTCGCTGCAGTAAGCCCCTGGACAGATTACGTGTGTTTCCGGAACTTAACCGGAACTTGACCGGAAGTTCCGCCCCGGCGCGCAGTTTTGACCCAAAATTCGTCTAGTTTTGACTCCTCTTTTTGCCCCAAATTTTGACAACTTTTCGGCGCCCATTTGACTCCAAAATTTAACAACATCCCCCAACTACTCCACATAGTCCACGTCTAATTTTTGACGATTTTTGGAGCCCAACTTTTGACCGCTCGTTTTGACCCAACTTTTCGGGCATTGACTTAATTTGCTCGGTTTCCGATTTGGAGTGCATTGGTTGTCTATTTCGCTTCCGCGCCTACACCAACAACGCGACGACACCTTTGGCACCCCGGATTCCGGCGCAACTTCGACACCATCATCGACACCACCTCGATCATCGCAAGTTTGTGTGCTTGACACCGCCTAACATCAATAGGTATAACTTGCCCCACCCCTTGTAACCCCGTTTCTTTCTTTGTGTACCTATCCCATTGAGAGTGGCTTTCCGAGTGTTGCGAAGCATTGCACAAGTGTCACGACCGTGAGAGGGTGTGTGTGTGTGTTGTGTTGAGCAAAGCTCCGAAGCAAGCTCGGTGAGAAAGATACACAAAAGAAGAAAAAGTGTGACATATACATAGAGAAAAAGAAAGCTTCTAAGCATAGAAAAAAAAAGTGAAAAAAGAAGGAGAAAAAGAAAAAGAAATAGAAAAAGAGTGTGTGTCCACCGATACAAAAGAGTGCAAAGCTTGTAAGCACCAAGAGAGATAAGAGAAGAGTGGCAGTTGTGCAAATCTTGTTGCTTCTCTCATATGCAACCAAGCTACGGTCTCTCTTGTGTTGGCGCGACACCGAGCTAATAGTCTTCGTTAGGACCATCTTTGTTACTTGCTCACTTCCTTGGTCGCGCTAACCCCATTGTTCTTCCTTGTGTGTGTTTCCGTGTTTCCTTGACATAGATCACCGCTTTTGACATTTGACTTTGGATCTTACCCACATTTGACAATAGACATTTTCTTTGGTTCTTTTCGTTTGCTATCCACTTCCTCACCTACCACCATATAGAGTTCTTAGCCTTTTGCGTGTGCTTTGAGTGTGTGTGTGAGTACATATCGGTTGTTCTCTAACTTGAACCATTTTCTCGATTTTGGTTTGCGAGTTTTGACCTTTGGTAGTTTTCCTTCCACCACATACATACACACCCTTCCTAGTGAGAGCTACCCAATATGACCCCACAAGAAAAGGCCGAGATGAGAGCCTACTTTGCCGAGCTAGAAGCTCTTGAAGCCCATATGACCACCCAAGATAAAGCCGAGTGCAAATCCTACTTCAAACACCTTGAGAGCAAGAGTGACACACCACATGAGTTGAGTGAGGACGCTTTGATTTCTAACACATTAACCTCTACTCCTCTTGTGTTGTCTTCTTCTTTGCTAGATTGCTCGGACATCGGCGACGCCATTGCCATGGAGATGAGGGACTCCACTATATGTGAGATGAGCGACTCCACTATATGTGAGATGAGCGACTCCACTATATGTGAGATGAGAGACTCCACTATATGTGAGATGAGTGAATCCACTATACATGAGCTTGAGTGCCTCCACATTGAGGATATGAGTGATACACCGAGTGAGATGAGAGTGGTAGTTGATAGGTCATGTGAGGCCATTTCGAATTCTAACAACTTACCCTCTACCTCTAGTGTGTTTCCTTGTGTCTCATTAGGTCCCATGGATGACGAGTTCCCGATCATGGAGAAGATGTACATGGTGCATGAAGACGATGATATCACACCATGCTTACAAGAAGTCAAAGATGTCGACCACATGGCTCCTACCTCTTCCACAACACCTACCTCAAATGAGTCGGACTACAAAGGTACCTATATGGGTGTTGATGATGCCATGATCCCACTAGTGGACATGATGATTTGTGAGTTCATGCATGATGATGATGATACAATTGCTATGTCATATGCTTCGTTCATTCCTCCATGTGATGCTTTGCTTGATAACATTGTTGATCATGTGGAATTACTTGCTTGTGACAATATGATCATGCCATGCGATGAATGTTTCAATATATCTTCCATTGCATGCAACTTGCCGAACAATTTCTCTTTCCCATGTGTTGCTTGCAATGACGAGAATGAGAATGCTAATACTTGTGTTGTGACAACCTTGCCGAACAATTGCTCTTTCCATAGGTTTGTCAACAACAATGATAACATGTTGAACATGATGCTTGATGAGTGCTTGCATGAGTTGGATGATCCTATCACTATGTCATATGCTTCTTTCACTTTCCCTTGTGATACTTGTGATAACACCATTGTTGATCATGTGGAAGTAGTTGCTTATGATAATATGTCCATGCCATGCTATGAGTGTTTTGATTTCTATCCTATTGCTTGCAATATGTCGAACAATTGCTCTTTCCCATGTATTGCTTGCAATGAAGATGATGATGCCAATTCTTGTGTTGTGACAACCTTGATGAACAATTGCTCTTTCCCTAGGTTTGTCGACAATCATGATACAATGTTGAACATGTTTTGTGCTAGATGCTTGCAATACTCTCCCATTAATGCAACCAAAATGTTGAACAATTGTTCTTTCCAATGCTTGGTTTGCCATAATGTTAATATGCTTGTAAATGAGATTGCCCCCATAGCTCTCTCAAATTTTGGAGACTTTGCATATATCCATGTTGAGCATGTTCCCATGTTTACTCCGCATATTCACCATATCTATTATGATGTTTCGCTTAACGCTAATGGTGATGTGCAAAAGAGATGGACCATCATGATGGATGATGTGTTCATATACCATGCACACACGTTCTTTGCTTTGCCTATTGTGTGTGTAGGTACACGGAAGACAAGGTCAACCTCGATTGAGCACGAGTTGACCAAACGAGCTCTTGAGAGCATAATACAAGTGAGTTCAAGATCGAACCCGGCTCTAATACCTTTCCCATGCTTTGCATTGAACATGCCGAACAATTTCTCTTTCTCTTGGTTCTTTTGCAAGCATGATGATGTGATTCTTACCGTTGGTGTTGCCTCAAACAAGTTGACCAATTGCTCTTTCATTTGGTTTGTTGGCACGCACGGTTGTGCAAATGTTTTCTTGGTGAACTTTTTGGATCATGTGTTTTGTGTTGCACCAAATATGAGGACCAATTTCTCTTTCCAATGGTTTGTGTGCACACATGTTGATGATATTTTGGACACTTTTCCGTATGTGTTTTTGCCAAATTCTCCACTTGTTGCTTCAAGGATGTTGAACAATTTCTCTTTCCGATGCCTTGAGAGCAACAATGAAAATGAGTTTATACATGAGATGGACACCATGGTCGTCTCACAATTTGGAGTTTTTGTGTTTCCACATTTGGAAGATGTTCATACGGAGTTCTTACACATTGACCTTGCACATGCATTATTCTTGATAAATTTGTGTTGTGCTAACGGTGTTGTGAACATGAAAGGACATGTCATCGATGATATGCTCCTCTATCACGCACACATATACTTTGCTTGGTCTTTGTTGTGTGAAGGTAACCGTGACTTGAGAATGAGCGTCAACGAATGGGTTCAACCCCATACATCTACTACACAAGATCTCTCAAGGAGAGCACACCGACATTATGCTAAGGTGACCTCCTTCTACTTGCGCTCTATTGCTAAACCCGTGGAACATTGGCTATGCTTTGAGTGTTGCTTGGCTTTTCTTGTGCTATTGATAGGGCTATTGACAAGTGAAGCGACATTCAAGCGTTGGTGTCATCTACCTCCTCTACACGTTCATGAAGATTTATCGTCGAGGACGACTCTTTTTCAAGTGGGGGGAGATGATGCAGCCCGACCTTCGGTCTTCACCGCATCATATGCTTCATCGCCAAGACGACACGCAAAGGTGAATCTTCTCCTTTATGCGTGCCTACAATCGCCTATGTGGAACGATATACTACTTCATACTCCGTCACATCTTGATGATAGGAACTCGACGACAAGTACGGAGGGAAGAGAGGATGCCATGGAGACCCGAGGACGCAAGGCCGATGTCACGGAAGCATGGAAGAGAAGGAGGAAGAAGCGCCGGACGCTCCGGGCCGGAACTTCCGCCCATCCTGGCCGGAACTTCCGCCCGGATGCTTGTCAAGACCAAAGGCGCTCACACAGAAGAGTTGTGGCCGGAACTTCCGCCCCTGATGGCCGGAACTTCCGCCCAGGACCGGAACTTCCGCCCCAGGAGCCGGAACTTCCGCCCCATCGAACCTCAGCCAGATCTCAGCCCCCTTTGGCTTGTAACTTACCCCTTCATCCCCTTACCTATAAATAGGCACCTACCCCCACCTTCATGAGGGAGAGATGATGTTTAGATGAATTGGCTTATGCCTCTATTATCCCTTTGTGGATTTGGGTAACCCCCACCTTAGGTTAATTCCTATTGTACCACCCGGCTCCTTATCGAATCCTATTGTATCTCTTTGGTGACTTCTACCAATCTTGATCTTTTGCTTGCACTTCTACCTATTTGGTCTTTTGCTTGCACTTCTATTGAGTTTGGTCTTTTCACCCTTCTAGATTCATAGGATCTTCGATTTGTCGATCTTTTTGCGGGACTTCTACCGAAAGGTCTTTTCCTGCAACTTCTATCGAGTTGGTGTTTCGGGCCAACGAGGATAACCGATTGTGTTGTGTGCGTGTGTTTGTATCGAGTTCTTCGCGTTCATCCACTTCCCCGCGAATCCCCTCCGCAATCACACACACCCGGGTCAAACCGTGAAGATTGGGCACACCCTCGGGCTTAGCCCGCATCAATTTAGAAATTTGGATTCATCAATAAGAATGCAACCATAAAGGAGCTAATTAAGCGGGTGCATTCCTTACCAGAAGAGCCTCAAACTGCTTCACATCCGGAGTGGTGGTGAGCTCCTTTGTTTTCGGGTCAATACGGTACCGGGCTAGGAGAAAGTTCCTCGGTTTGCTTGTTTTTGTATTGCGGGAAGAGGGGCTCGAGGCCGTTCTTCACACGCTCCTCATCCGCGGCGTCCCATTTCGGTTGTGCCACCCTAAAACCGCCGAGACCAAGTTTGTGGGTGCCTAAGTTCAGTTTTCGCATGTCCTTCCCCCACTGACTAGAATCCGACGTTGACTCGCTCCCGCACTTGATCTTGAAATCAGCGTAGTCTTGCTCGGTGATCGAGGGATTTGACTCCTTGATCTTCTCGTAACTCTCACCACTATTAATCATTTTCTTCGCTCGGTTCCTCCAACTAGCGAGGGCGGTGCTCATCTTCGTGAGGGCGGCATTGTGCACTTTGTTCCGCATGAGACGCTTTTCTGAGCAGCTCCACCGGGAACTCGTATCGTTCGTGCAGCCTTCTTGAAGAGGAGGGTGCGCAAATTCGCTCGGTCGGGATGCCCGAGGTTCTCGGTGTTGATCGAGACCGTGCTCCGGAGGATGCACCCGAGTTGGGCCGAGTACCCTTTGACTAACTCAGGGGGCGCCGTTGGTTGCCCACTGGCGTTCACTTCGGTGAATGCCTGCTTCACGGTGCTGAGCACATTTGGGCGACGCTCCCTCCTAGCTTCTTCGGTTTGCCGGTGTCATCCTCGCCGGCACCATCCGTGGTGTGGTCATCCTCGCCGGCACCATCAGTGGTGTCATCGTCGGCGGCATCGTCCGCTCGGTACTCTGGATCGGTGCCATCATCCTCGCCGTCGTCGCAGCGAGATTGTGACTCCATCACCTCCATTTCATCGGTTAGCATCAAGAATGGCTTGCTGCCGCTGCCGCCGGCCTCATCGTTGTCGGCCATGTTCGAACTAAGTATGAAAAAATGCATAAAGTTAGCGCAAGATTTCACGGAAAAATTGGGCATGACCTATGCTAATTTATGTACATATGAGTGCCCCATTTTCGCCGAAACGGAAATGAATCAACATTTCGGCGATAATGGGCAACTCAGTCGATCCCTGCACAAGAATATGACACCATATACACATGCAAAACAATCCACCAGCTAAGCACCATGGCACATATACACCAAAAAATCCAGCTGAGCACCATAGCACATGTACACTAATTGAGCACCATAGCACATATCGACCAACTGAGCAGCCAATACCACCATCCAACAACACCTAGTAGCAGCAGCAAGCTAGCAGTAGCAGCAAGCTAGCAGCAGCAGCAAGCTAGCTAGCAGCAAGCTAGCAGCAGTAGCACCAAGCTAGCAGCAGCACCAAGCTAGCAGCAGCTAGCAGCAAGCTAGCAGCAGCAAACTATAGCAGCGCAAGTAGAAGGCCTGAAGCAATTACCAGCAGTAGCAATAACAATTGAGCAGGTCCGGCACAGGGAAGAAGACGACGACACTCCGGGAAGAAGACGACGACGCTTGACCAGGTCCGGCTCCAAGTCGATGAAGGGTGCTGACGAGGTTGCAGCCACTGGAGCACCTAAACAAAGAAGCTATGAAGGTTACTGGAAGTCGTAAATAAATAAAAGAAATTTCTCTGAAGTACCAACTAAATATCTTGCACAGTATCTCCAACAAGAAGTAAACAGATGAAAACTCAGAAATGTCTTTTAAACAACATTAACATGATACATTATATCTGAATAACATTAACCTGATGGTGAATAACATTAACAATATCTGAATGGACTTTTATTGCTTAAAGTGTACTTTACATGTAACAATGCTCTTAATAGCATGCAATTGTGAGTTACTAAGCAGCAGGCTTGCAGTTCAAGGTGTTCAAATTTCACTTGTGAGTTACTAAATCAATTTTAAGCAACAACACTACTGCTCCTAAGCAGCAGCATCAATTGTGAACCTAACAGCAGCAGCAGTACAAAAGCAACATCTAACAGCAGCAGCACCTACGCAACAACCTAACAAAGAGCAGCACCTAAGCAACATCTAACGATGGCAACACCTAAGCAACAACCTAACAGCAGCAGCACCTAAGCAACATCTAGGAACCAGAACAACAACCTAACAGCAGCAGCACCTAAACAGCATCATCATGCAAGCAAGCAAAAAGCTACTGCAAGGGCAAGCATCTAAAATAGCAGGTTTATCTGACGAAACTGAACATTTGCAACAAAATAAATGTGTATTACACAACAAAAGTCAAGACACTTGTATGCTTTCGACAGAGTAAGGTACCCAGGTTTAAAAATCTCAAATTGTTTTTAACTTGGTGTTCTCTCTATTTTAGTGGAAATTTTAGGTGTCTTGGTATGCAGAATACTTGGACCAGACCATGCTCTGCCATAGCTAGCTAGGACCAGACCATTTCACACACCATTTTCACATAGCTAGAACAACATAACCAAGTCCAATATTTATTGCTTCCTGATGTAGCCCTACCCAAGGTCGATACTACATCAAGACCGACAAGCCCTCCTCGTGGTCCAATGACACGAGCTCGAGCCCAAGCCCTACGCCAAGAGGTGAATTCGCTCCTCTCCATGTATGCTTTTGACACCCCTTTGGATGGCTTGCTGCTTCATGCCAATACCCTATGTTCAATCGGTACATCGACCAAGAAGCTGAGCCCATGAAGACCAAGCCAATGGAGAGAGAGTTTGGAAACGACGAAGATGGAGCTACGGCGCCAGCGGGAACTTCCGCCCTCCGGAGCCCGGAACTTCCGGCCCGGATGCCTCCGAGGTGCTCTCAAGATGCTTCCCAACGCCCGGGGAAGCTTGAGGGCCAGCCGGAACTTCGCCCCCAAGGGACCGGAACTTCCGCCCACGGAACTTCCGCCCAAGTTCCGCCCAAGTTCCGAAAGTCGCCGAAAACCTTGCTTGGATGTTCTTTAACGGGACAATGGACGACTTTCGGGACAAGGCCAGAGGCAATGACGGAACTTCCGCCTGGCCACGGCCACGTCCGCCCCTCCAGGACCGGAACTTCCGCCCGACCGGCAGACTTCCGCCCATGATGACCGGAACTTCCGCCCCGGCGAACTTCAGCACAACAACACTTTTAGTTGTAACTTATCCCTTCGCCCCACCTACTATATATAGCCTAGTTGGCTCGGATGCGAGATTAGACTTGAT